>NC_137050.1:18282702-18305202 GCF_032717465.1 Coenobita brevimanus
TATAATATATTATATATATCTATCTATCTATCTATATATATATATCTATATATCTATATATATATATTATTGCCTGATGCCTTAATCCTGTAAGGGGTGGCCACAAACAAATCGCCTCCATGTCGCCCTGTCCCCCTCCATTTCACTGCCCTGCTCCCAGCTCACACACCCCTCTCTCATATACCTCTCCACTCCATCCCTCCATCTCATCCTTGGCCTCCCCCCCCTCCCCCCCACCAGCTCACTCACATACACTCTCCTCATCAGTCTCTCACTTTCCATCCTCTCCACATTGCCAAACCACCTCAGTGTGTTTCTCCTAATGCTTCCTATCACATCCACAGCCACACCACAATGCTCCTTCTCTTCCTCATTTGACAGTCTGTCTCTCCATGTGACTCCTCATGCTCCTCTCAAACAACTCATTTCCACTCCTCTCACTCTTGACTTCTGTCCCTCCAACAAGGTCCTAGCTTCACTTCCATACATTAGAGTTGGTATCACAATACTGTCATGTAGTAGCTTTTTCACTTCCATGCTCACTTCCATGTTTCTTATCACTGCTTTCAAGGAACCAGCAACTTTTCTTCCCTGTTGTACCCTGTCAGGCACATCACTCTCTAAACTTCCATCCTTACTCATCACACTACCCAAGTACTTAAATGCACTCACATTTTCCATTTCCTTCTCGTCCAACCTCACTGTACATTCACTGACTTCTCCTCTCTCGAAGTTACACTTTACTCTTCCCTACATTCACCTTTAGATTCTGTTTCTTAAACATTCTCCCAAACCCATCCACCAAGCCTTGCAGCTCCCCTTCGTCGTCACTTTATATATATATATACAGTATATATATATATATATATATATATATATATATGTATATATATATATATATATATACTGTATATATACTGGGTATATATATATAAAGTGTGTGTGTGTGTGTGTGTGTGTATATATATGTATATACACACACACAGTAAAAGCCCTCTAATCCGGCCACCAATTACAGTATCCGAAAATCCCAACACTCCAAATTTTTCAAGGCGAAATTTTCCCATTTTGTCTGGGCCTTTTTTGAACCCTTCTGGGATTTTATGGATTTATCTGGCTTGGACTTGCTTGTGAACTTGGATGTACTAGCTTGGAAAGATTCATCTACATCTCTATGCATTTCCGGTGAGTAAAACAATAACCCATATCATTTTAAGTGTTTATATAATGATTGTGTACACTCATGATCACTAATTTCAGCTCAGGGATGCCCCCTTTGTACCCCTATATGCCCAGGGAAGACAAGAGGGGGGGACGAAATGAGCTGCACCTGCCTCTACCCCAGCTCCCATCACTCCCCCATATTCCTACCCAACTCAACCCCCCCACTCCTCATTCTTAACTGGCAGCCACTTCTCAAGCTAACCTCATACTTTACACTCAAATATAGAACACTATGATATGTAAAAGTATATAATATAACTATGTACACACTGCAGCAAGAAATTAATGCATTATAACACTGACAATAAAACAAAAACATTAACGATGGCCATCCCAGGCCTCATGCGTCGCGTGCTTATCTGTGTGTGTGTGTGTGTGTGTGTGTTCTTACCTAATTGTATCTTTAGAGGAATGAGTCAAGCTTGTACGGTCATATGTATTAAACCATTTTTATCATACATATCCTTAAATTTATGAATAGTTTTGGCACACACTGTTTCATTCGGTTGTGCATTCCATTGATCAATTGCCCTATTTGGGAAACTGAATTCCCTTATGTCTCTATCACCTCTCTTTTTATGTAGTTTTTTGCAGAGTCCTCTTGCTGATGCCTACCCAAAGATTATACATTCATTTACGTTTACTTTCTCCTTCCCTGAGATGCATTTATATAGCATAATCATGTCTCTTCTTTTCTTTCTCTCCTGTAGTGTTGGTAGATTCAGTTTTTCTAGTCTTTCTTTGTAGTTTAGATCCCTTAAGCTTGGTACCCATCTTGTAGCTGCCCTTTGTACTTGTTCAATCTTAATCTGTTTTGTGAGATGAGGATTCCAGACTACTGATGCATACTCCAGGGATAGTCTGATGAATGATGCTGTTATCTTTCTCAGCATGTTTTCATTTAAATATGTCAATGCTATTCTCATATTAGCAAGCAGTGTATACTGTACATGTTATTTACCTTCTCACTGATGTGGTCAGCTGAAGATAGTCTGTTATTAATAATCACTCCTAGGTCCTTCTCTCTCTCTGATATGTGCAGGATTGATCTTCCTAACGTATAATCCCAATCTGGTCTATTCTCGCTTTTACCAAACTTAATTACATGACACTTGTCCACATTAAATTCCATTTGCATTTTATTGTTCCATTCATGAAGCTTATTTAATTCTTCTTGCAGCTCTTTGCAAGAATCTGTGTTAGTAATTTTCCTTTGTATTTTAGCATCATCTGCAAACATATTCAGATAGCTTCCATTTCCAATGTTACCTTCATGTCATTTAAGTATACATGATGGCTGAGGGACGTTCGGGTGGCATGTATACATGATTTAGTGTTTTGCAGTATTGTCTGAATATTCCGTGGGTTACTTCCACCACGGAATATTTAAATAATGCTGCGAAACACTGTATCATGTATACATGCCACCTGGACATCCCTGGACTGTCATGTATACATGACACCAGGACACCATGAGTTAAGTGGTGGCTTTTTTTTTTCATCCCTTTTGTGATGACGTCTTAGGCCAGTTGTGGTCTGACATCAAATCATGCTGCAAGGGCAAGTCAATCTATTTATCTATTGCCAGACGCCATAATCCGGTAAGGGGTGGCCATTTGACTTTGAGTTATTTGTTTTACAGGGCGGAACACTAATCCTCCACCAACCCACTTGCTGCACATAGGAAGCACGTATGATTTGGTTATAAGGGAGGAAAAAAAGGGGGTGGTGCATGAATAAACAATGGAGGGAAGCAGTGAATGCACTTGCTGCCAGGGAAAGGTTATGAATGGCGTCTCATTGCTTGTCATGTTTGCCTGTGAATGGCTGATGGCCACTGTTTGTGGCACACACACGCCATGGATATCTCCATGGAAATGCGCCACTTTGCCGCCGAAAGTCCGCAATTTAAGCATATAACCGTGGTTTCTGCTACTTTCGGTTCTGAGCAGGAATCACGCTGTGGATTAGAAAACCGTGGATTACAAACACAAGTTTTATGCAACTCGACTGTACGTGTTTATCTGGGAGCCTGACTCTTAATCTCCCCCACCTTTGGTAGACAAAAAACACTGGGTTATGATGAAGACGACAACAACAATTCACAAAAGCACATACATGACAACTACATATGAGTGATACCACATGCAGTTTGTTGTTTTAGCATGTGACTATAACATCATAAAAATGTCCACAGAAAAAATAACTTCTTGACTCTGATAAGAAAGTACAGTATATATTTATACTACACCATTTACCTGATGTAAATGAATGGCCTCTTGTGCCTGCTGGACCTCCACCAGTGTGGGCCAGTCAGCCACGTCACTGATGCCACTCTGCTGCAATGACCCACAAAAGCATTAAGCAATGGCATTAATGTACAAACATTCAACAAAATCTATCTATCTATCTATTATTGCCAGATGCCATAATCCCGTATGGGGTGGCCATTTGACTCTGAGTTATTTGCTTTACAGGGAGGGGCACTAACCCTCCACCAACCCACTTGCTGACACGTAGGGAGCACGTATGGTTTGGTTATATGGTTACCACCCAGCGTTGTAAATGGTTTCTTGGCTTACAGGAAACCATTTGGCTTGTCACTCAATGTAAAGCCACCTGTAAAGGAAAGGAAAGCAATAAGACGTAACAGGCAAGATGGGAGAAATAGGAAGAGAGGAGGGGAGGCACAGAAAAAGAATGATAAAAGGCTAAGGAAGAAGTAGGCAGCACTACATCAAGTGAGCGGATGATGGTCGCCACCACCTACCACAATACCTGAACATAAAAAATATTTCAATTATTTACTGTGGTTCACAGTGCACAGGGGCAGGAAAAAAATATAACATATAAATATATATGTTATATACACCCAAACCCTCATTTTTCGACCAATCATTATTCAACAATTTGTTGTTTCAACATTTATAAATCTACAGTATATCCTTTTTCATTGTTCAACATGGGTTATCCCTGCCATTTCAACAATTCAAACAGTACTGTACGTCGCCAGACAGACCGGCTGAGCTGCCTGTCTCCTGTGCTCTGCCCTGCTAATCGGTTGTCTCTTCATCTTTCTGCATTTCTTTTTGGCCTTGTAGAATATTAACGCACCATCAGGGCTCCACCCAAGCCCCTACTATTACCCGTCAAGCGCAGGCATGTGCTCATCAACCTGAGTCAGTGTTACGCCACTGCATGGTGGGGTGACGATCGGGGTTGCCAAATCTGAACTCAGCCACATTACCAAACTCCTTAATTTTCATTACCAAATTTAACCTTACACACCAAATTCTTAAATCAAGCGTTTATTCTTCAATAACTATATACAGTACAGTATTTCCTCATTTTTTTGTGGGTTGGATGTTCCGCCAAAACCTCGCGAAATGTGAAATCTTGAAGTGTGAAGTTAAGAATCAATGGGAAAATTAGAGAAGTTTTCCAGTGGGACATGTACCTACACTATCAGAAAGCACTATAACACCAAACAGGCCCTACCCAAAATTATACGAAGCGTGTTTACTAGTGCTAAAACAGTATAACATAATAAACATATACCAGAAAAGACATTAAAACTGTTATAAACAGCTGCAACACCAAAAATCCTTACCAGAAATAAAGTGAAGACTGGTCTGAGTGGCAGGTGAAGGTGTGTTGAGGGTGAAAGGGCTAGTTCCCGCAGACACTAACCAAGATAAAACTGCCATTTTTTACCAGATTATTTAATTTTTCACATCAAAGTCGATCAACTAAACCCCAGTTATTTTATGTGCCCTCTTTGTCACTAAAAGGAAGAAAGAAATTATAACATTTTTTTACACACTGCTACAAAAAAGGCTGTATTATAGTCAAAGAGAATAAAAAATTGGTGGGTTGAGTCTACCATCTCTGTATTGGGACGGTTATTATTCTTTCCTTCCTTAACCCCTAAAACGCGGATCGTCGCTTTTGCGACGGTCGGCCCAAAGGGCAAGACGGCGGGTCGTCGCGTTTGCGATTTGAGTTAATTTTGAATAACCGCGGGCAAACAGGCTCAAGCTGGTATTGTCTCTCAGTCCCGCCACCCGTGAGCTACTTTTAGCACACTTGACCTTTGTACTACTGACCTCGGTTGTTGCCAAGTCTCATTTTTTTTACCCACGGATGCACCGATGCGCGGCCCTCCCTCGTCGTGCGATATGGCAACGCGCGGATGGCTGATACGTGTCAATCTGCGCCGTCATCTCGCAAGCACTTTTTGCTATTGGGAAACGCTTGTTTCCCCAGTTGTCACACTGTCATTTTTTCGCGCGGTTTGCCCCAGATTAGCGTCAGTCCACGCAAATCTGCCACGGTGACACCATGTCAGGCTCTAGCTCTTCTAGTTCCGTGCCTTCTAGCCCTCCGAAAAGGGTTTTGTTACCTCTACGCCCTTCAAAACTTTACAAGTGACTACCAAGGGGCTAAGTGACTCGGCCATAGCATCTGAACTGTTGAAAGCCTCTATGGACTACGGCAGTGACGTGGGTGTTTTGTCTAGCCTGGCTGAATCAGAGACACAATCGAGTGCTGATTCAGCCCCTGAAGTGATGATTTCTGTGCCCGAGAAACTGTGACTGTGCCCAGCACCTCTACAGGGAAGGCCCCGGTGAAAAGGGGCCTCGAATATGGAAAGGGAGAGAAAAGGAAGAGGAGCGGAGACAGCAGTGCACCGCCATTGTCCACTACGCCACGCCACACCACCGCAAGCCCGCCACGTTCTCCCAGCCCTCTTCTTCATCCTCCTCGTCTGCTGTCCTGTCTCCTGAGTCATCGGAGTCTCCATCACCACCGAGAAAGGGAAGTAGACGAGCAATGTTACGTATGAGAGGTTATCGTAGGCCTAGTGTTCGTGTCAGTAAAGTTAAGTCCCCTAGGCTAACTCCCACTAGGCAACTCAGGAGTCACGCCACTGCGGGTGACCTTGACCCAAGCGATAATCTCCCTCCAACCACCACCACCACCACCACAACACCAACACGGCCTGGGATAACCTCTCCCTTACCTACTATTGCCCAGCCTGCCTCACCCACTCCCACACGACCTGCCTCACCCCCCGCCGCCCCAAGCACCTCCCAGCCTAGGCAGGGAACTTTAGATGCTTTTGTGTGGTCAGAGGGATCAGATTTTGTGCCTGAAGATCTGCCCTTTGACGAAAGTGAGTGTGGACTTCAGGCTGACTTCCCTGTGGACGACGATGGTGAATGTGTTGACTACCTGTTGGCCTTCCTTGACGACGAGGTTATGGAGCACATCTGTACCGAGACCAACAGGTACGAGGGGCAATGTGCGCCAATTCGCGAAGAAGAAGGTGAGGCTGCGACGCCATCCACGTCGCGGATGGCATCATGGGTGCCTTTGACGATCCGCGAGCTTTTTGTATTTATTGCCTTGATGTTGCTTATGCCGCACAACTGGAAGCATAAGTTGGAAGAGTACTGGGGTTCCGACGAGCTGTGCCCAACACCAATATTCAATAAATACATGAGCCGCGATCGTTTTAGGCAGCTGATGACTTATCTTCACTTCGCGAATAATGATGAGCCTTCCCAAACTGACCCATTATGGAAAGTGAGGGGAATCCTGAACATGATCAAAGATAAGTTTACGAGGTTCTTGCGCCCTTTCAAGAAAGTCGTGATTGACGAGTCTTTGGTATTGTTCAGGGGCCGTCTTCGGTTCGTCCAGTACATTCCAAGCAAACGCCACCGCTTTGGAATCAAGTTTTTCGTGCTGTGCGACTGCAAGACGGGGTTCATCCTTGACTTCGTCATCTACACCGCCAGCAATGTCGACTTGGATAAGACTGACCCCTTGGATTCTCTGGTTCTGTGGTGAAAGTGCTTTTGGAAAAGTACTTTGGCGAGAATCATGTCCTGTATACGGACAATTATTATACAGCTCCAAAACTCGCCAAGTACCTTTCTGAACACGGCGTCGGCTCCTGTGGCACTGTCAGAAGTAACAGGGCACATTACCCTGCCTTCCCAGAGGCTGAAAAAGTCAAAGCGGGGAGACGTGCACCTGAAGAAATCTGACAAGATGCTTGCGATCAGGTGGCATGATAAGAGAGTCGTGGAACATGCTCACCACAGTACACAAGGGGTGAAATGCTGGCAACAGGGAAGGTCGACAGAAGGACTGGCGAGCCTGTGATGAAGCTCTGATGCTGTAATTGACTATAACGTCAATATGCGGCTGGTGGACAAGTCGGATATGATGATTGGAGAGATTGACTGTCTGAGGAAAAATCGTCGTTGGTACAGGAAGGTGTTCTTGCACTTGATTGACATGTGCATGTTGAACGCCTTCATCCTGTATAAAATCACGAACAGGAAGCCAGCCAACTACTCTCTCAGAAGATTCTCCAAGACTTGTGTCTACCAGCTGCTTCAGCGTTATGGCCAGGTGCTTTCAACAGGTCCCAAACGCCACCCTCACACACCTCCAGACCGCCTACAGTGTATGGCCTACCTTCAGCGACACCGCCTGGAGCCACTGCCAGCCACTGCAAAGAGGGGGAAAGCACTGAGGAGGTGTCATGTGTGCAGCCACACTACCAGGCAGGAAAGAACTTTTAGGCGCACCTCCTTGCAGTGCAAAGAGTGCAAAGTTCCCCTCTGTGCTTACCCGTGTTTTTTCGACTACCACAGCCTAAGTAGATTTTGAAAATAAGGGTAAAAATATTGGGAAAAAATACTGAGAGTGACAGTGATAATATTGTTTAGTTTTCTTTTACGTGCTGACAGTGACAGCCTGATGAGTGTAAATTAGTGTATGTACTTGGAAAAGCACTGACAGTTACAGTGTTTTTTGTTGTAAATAATTGTACATAGTAATCATATAAGTATTGCGAGTGACAGTCACTCCAGTGTAAAAAGATAAAAGCATATTTTCCTATTCTGTGTTCTGAAAGTAAAAGTTTTTTGTGTATAAAATATTATTTTTATAACACTGGACAGTGACACTGATGAATAAGGCAAAAAAAAAGATACAGTGAAAGTGAGCGATAGAAATGAAGTGCGAGTGGCCGACAGGAGCGAGAATAAAGTGCCTGCCGTAAGGCTGAATAAACTCGCGCCGCGGTGGTCTTCTTCATTCCCAGTCCACAATACTGGCAGTGACATTGATTTTTATTACCGTAATAGTGACAAGCAAACGTTTGCGAAGTCCTATGATGGAAAAAAAAAGGAGTATACGTGTTTTTTGCCGAGAAAAGGCAAATGTGACAATATTGACGGGAAGATCGCCACCGCGCTGCATGTCGGCCGTGCGCTCCGTCCATTTTAGCCTTATTTTCAGTTCTTATTTACAAATACGGATTCCAAACAACCTGTACGTTGTTGTATAAAGTGTACTGTGACAGATTTAGGCTGTGGTAGAAAGAAAACCGGGTTTCTGGAGGTGTGAGAGTGAAGACTTTGTTACCCAACTTTGCAAGTCTTCACAAGTCCTTGGGTAGTCAACGAAGGCTCAACATGTGGTTCAGGAGATAGCTGAATGTAAGTAATATATGCCATAAAAATTTTAATGCTCTAGGGTTAATCTATGATTTTTGGCTAATATTTTTCCACAGGTACTCCGACCCCGCTACAACCCCGCCACAGGGGGGGGATCGCGCGTACACAGCCGCGTTTTAGGGGTTAAACATCAATAGGCTTTATTTTACATCCATTTCATGTGTTTGTCCATCAAAACAAAAATAAATAGTGTTACGAGAAACATGTAATGATTCTTCTTTCAGAAATAGTAGCACGACACAGCTGAAGATCGTACATTACGATCACAAACAATAACAAACTCACGTGTCTACTGCCCCGCTGGGCCTGCTATATAAAGATCATGGAATACCGTTGCACAGAAAAATGAACAGTGCCTAGACTGAGCATCGGTACATGTTGTCTGCTGAATGTCGGCTGTCGGCTGGGAATGTCGAAGTGTGAAACAACTCAGAAACTTTTTTCTACCACAAAAAACGAGGCGTCGAAGTAAAACAAGTCGAAATACGAGGACATACTGTATACAAATGCAAATAATCACTCTCCTTTTAATCAGCAGCATGTTGGTTATTTTTGCACTCTGCAGGCTAGCAGATTAATCAAAGAGAGCACACAATCCACCATCTCCATTCCCTGTATCTTCATACATGTGAAAAATCGGTTTGGTAATGGATCGTGCTATTGAATTAGCACGATCCACTACCAAACAAGAAACAAAACTACACAGAACACAAAAAACACCTACATTTCATAATTTCACCACCATTAGACAAGACCGGCCCAACAGCAGCGACAGTGGACTCATCACCCTGGTACACAAATCCATCAACCTTTCAGATATCAGTGCACACACAAAGTCACTTTTCACCCCGCATGACACCTCAACAGAAATACAATCAATTAAAATACGCACTGGTAACAAATCACACATAACAACTGCCAATACATACATTCCCACCCAACCGTCCTCCACAGTACCACACAATTACTCTCCACAAATACACCACATCACTAACATACCCAACACCATCCTGGGTGGTGATTTCAACGCCAAGACATCGGCTTGGCATGTCAACAACCCTGACAAAAAAGAGAAGGCTGGTACTACAATCTCAAACAGAACATCTTTTCATACTGAATAATCTCCATCAACAAACCCATATCCCACACCAAGCCCTCTTCCTCCCATCATCCCCAGACATCACCTTTTGCTCCCCAAACCTTGCCCCCACAACATCCTGGAGAGTGGTTAAAACCCTTGGATCTGATCACCTCCCAATCATCATCACTATCAAAACCAGAATAACCCCAGCTGGGCACAGACACACATGCACTAATTATAAGAAAGCCCACTGGGAGACTTTCACAACTGAAACAGAACAAAATTTCGAAACATTAAACAGTACATCCATCACAAACAACAACACTCCTGTGCACGCTTTCAATACAATTATACAAAATGCAGACAAAAGACACATCTCTAGCCCCTTAACCCCGGGGCGTCACTTTCGTGACGCTTGGGAGCAAGAGATCATACCGCAGGGTGACACTTTTGTGATTCTGTGTTATTTTGAATTCGCCCGGGCTTTGAAGTGGTGGCTTGTATCATCTCTCAGTACTGCCAATGTCCAACACTAGTCAGCACTCCTAATCTCATCTGTACTCCCATCCATTGTTGACAATTTAGCCATTTCTCTCCGTTCTTGACTCCCCTCCCTACCTCCCCTCCATTACCCTATCCTCTCGCCTGCCCGGCCGTGCTACGCTACGTAAATCTTCCCTGGAATTTTTCACTGATTTCATCCATTGAAATAAGCCCTATGCCCTATTCTTAAGCCAAATAATATATACAACAAAGAAATAAGGTAAGTGAGAGTGCCATACACCTAGAATTGGCTAATTATCACCTGACAACACCTCACGTGCACTCGTTCGCTAATTTTCGCTGTTTATTTCCCCTTGAAATATGCTGTATAATCTATTTTCGTAATAAAAATATATATAAGAAAGGAAGGGAGAAGCCTAAGTGATATTTACATTCACCTGGAACTACCTAATTACTGCAGGCCACTACACTGTATTCTATGCTAAGTAAATCTTCCCTGGAATTTTCCACTGATTTCATCCATTGAAATAAGCCCTATGCCCTATTCTTATACCAAATAATATATACAAAAAAGAAATAAGGTAAGTGATAGTGCCATACACCTGGAATTGGCTAATTATCACCTGACAACACCTCACGTGCACTCGTTCGCTAATTTTCGCTGTTTATTTCCCCTTGAAATAAGCCGTATAATCTATTTTCGTAATAAATATACATATAAGAAGGGAAGGGAGAAGCCTGAGTGATATTTACATTCACCTGGAACTACCTAATTTAGTATGTATTGTCTTGGTTTCCTGCCAATCATTTCATTGCTATATATTATCAGGTCTCACAGGGCTGAGGTTGGTAGTATTGCACTCACCCTAGCCAGGCGGCAGGAGGCCACTACTATCAGTTCACTGTCGTCTTTGAAAGTGGGAGTATGTCTGATTTGCTCCTGCTAACTTCTGCCGCTTTATAGCCCCATGCAAGGGGCCCTGTGACCTTTACTCCCTACTAAACCTCGTGTGGAAAGAGGGAAAGGGCTGACAATGGATAGAGAGTGACTATGATCTTTTTATTGAGTAAAACAGTGCAAGTGGAATTGTAAACAATGTGTAAACAGCAAGTGAAAGCAATGAACGTAAATATAAGTGAACGGTGGAAAATAGTTTTATAAGTAAGCAACGTTGGGTCTGGTTAGTACTTGGATGGGTGACCGCCTGGGAACACCAGATGCTGTTGGCATAACGTTCTCCCTACGTGTCAAGTGGGGTTTGTGGAGGATAAGTGACCCTCCCTGTAAAACAATTAACTCGAAGCCCTTGGCCACCCCGTTTGGGATACATGGCGTCTGGCAATGAATGAATGAAAAAACTTCAAGTGACAGTGCATAACACAGTGTAAATAAAATAGAAAAGTAAATACAGTAATGTATATAAAGTAGAGAACATAAATAGAAATGTAAATGAGTGGTATTATAAGAATACGAGTATATATACTAGGAGTAATGAAAGTGAAAGTTTCACTCTAGCATGTATGAATACTATGAGTTATGAGAGTGAAGGTGAAAGTGACATTCACTCTCAATGCTAGTATACAGGACGAGAAAGTGAATGCTACGTATTTTACTGAAAGAAATTGAATCCCTACAGTGACAATAAACTACTATTACTGAAGGAAACTTATGGATAAAGACTGTAGATATATACAAGTGTTATATAGTAACAGAAATATAAACTGTGAGTGTTTTTATGGATAACAGACAACACTAGCGGTGAACGATCGGAAGTGGGATGGTCATACGCCCTCGTAATTTTCACTGCTTTCACAGTGTTTTTTTGGGGGGAGTATGGATTCCAAACTATTTGAGAATCACAGATTAGTGTTTCTAGTGATAATATCAGGCTTTGGTAATCATAGTACGAGTTGTTGGGAAGTGTAAAGTGGAGACCGTTACCCAACTTCAGAGGTCTCCACAAGTCCTACGGTACTCGACGAAGGCTCAACAAATACCCAAGGAGAAAGCTGAAAGTATGTGCCATAAGTGTATGTGATTTTAACCCTTACACCACGGGCCTGTTTTGCTTTGACTTGCGGCTCCCGCAGGCATATTCGCGCTCTGACACTCTAAAAATATTTGCCAAAAATCAGTTATTAGTCCTAGAATATTAAAATCACATATACTTATGGCACATACCTTCAGCTTTCTCCTTGGGTGTTTGTTGAGCCTTCGTCGAGTACCGTAAGACTTGTGGAGACCTCTGAAGTTGGGTAACGAAGTCTCCACTTTACACTTCCCAACAACTCGTAATATGATTACCACAGCCTGATATTATCACTAGAAACACTAATCTATGATTCCCAAATAGTTTGGAATCCATATTCCCCCAAAAAAACACTGTGAAAGCAATGAAAATTACGAGAGCATATGACCATCCCACTTCCGATCGCTCGCCGCTAGTGTTGTCTATTATTCATAAAAACACTCACAGTTTATATTTCTGTTACTATATAACACTTATATATATCTACAGTCTTTATCCATAAGTTTTCTTCAGTAATAGTAGTTTATTGTCACTGCAGGGATTCAATTTCTTTCAGTAAAACACGTAGCATTCACTTTCTTGTCCTGTATACTAGCATTGAGAGTGAATGTCACTTTCACCTTCACTCTCAAAACTCAAAGTATTCATACATGCTAGAGTGTAACTTTCACTTTCATTACTCCTAGTATATATACTCGTATTCTTATAATACCACTCATTTACATTTCTATTTACGTTCTCTACTTTATTTACATTATTTACATTTCTATTTTATTTACACTGTGTTATGCACTGTCACTTGAAGTAATTTATAAAACTATTTTCCACTGTTCACTTATATTTACATTCGTTGCTTTCTTGCTGTTTACACATTATTTACACTTTATTTACAATTCCACTTGCACTGTTTTACTCAATAAAAAGATCATAGTCACTCTCTATCCATTGTCAGCCCTTTACCTCCTTCCACACGAGGTTTAGTAGGGGGTAAAGGTCACAGGGCCCTTTGGATGGGGGTAAAAAGTGGCTGAAGTTAGCAGGAGCAAACAGACGTACCTTCACATTGGAAGATGACAGTGAACTGATAGGGGTGGGCCGGGGTGGCCTACCTAGGGAAATGCATTACTGCCAACGTCAGCCTCTTGACAGCTGCTAATATATAGCGGTGAAATGATTGGCAGGAAATCTAGACAATACATTACAAATTAGGTAGTTCCAGGTGAATGAAAATATCACTTAGGCTTCTCCCTTCCCTCCTTATATATATTTTTAGTACGAGAATAGATTATACGGCATGTTTCAAGGGGAAATAAACAGCGAAAATTAGCGAACGAGTGCACGTGAAGTGTTGTCAGGTGATAATTAGCCAATTCTAAGTGTATGGCACTATCACTTACCTTATTTCTTTTTTGTATATATTATTTGGTATAAGAATAGGGCATAGGGCTTATTTCAATGGATGAAATCAGTGAAAAATTCCAGGGAAGATTTACTTAGCGTAGAATACAGTGTGGTGGCCTGCAATAATTAGGTAGTTCCAGGTGAATGTAAATATCACTTAAGCTTCTCCCTTCCTTTCTTATGTATATTTTTATTACGAAAATAGATTATACGGCATATTTCAAGGGGAAATAAACAGCGAAAATTAGCGAACGAGTGCACGTGAGGTGTTGTCAGGTGATAATTAGCCAATTCTAGGTGTATGGCACTCTCACTTACCTTATTTCTTTCTTGTATATATTATTTGGTATAAGAATAGGGCATAGAGCTTATTTCAATGGATGAAATCAGTGAAAAATTCCAGGGAAGATTTACTTAGCGTAGCACAGCCGGGCAGGCGAGAGGATAGGGTAATGGAGGGGAGGTAGGGAGGGGAGACAAGAACGGAGAGAAATGGCTAAATTGTCAACAATGGATGGGAGTACAGATGAGATTAGGAGTGCTGACTAGTGTTGGACATTGGCAGTACTGATAGATGATACAAGCCACCACTTCAAAGCCTGGGCGAATTCAAAATACCACAGAATCACAAAAGTGTCGCCCCGCGGTATGATCCCTTGCTCCCAAGCGTCACAAAAGTGACACCCCGCGGTTAAGGGTTAATATTCTAGGACTAATAACTGATTTTTGGCAAATATTTTGAAAGAGTCTGTCAGAGCGCGAATATGCCCTCGGAAGCCGCAAGTCAAAGCAAAACAAGCCCGCGGTTTAAGGGCCAGACAACCCCAACTTCACACCAGAAATTCAAGGCCTCATCAGTCAACACAACACACTATGACACTCCCCAACACCCCAAACACAAGACACCATACAACAAATACAAGAACTCAACAGTCAGATAAACAATAAAATATCAGAACAGCAAACACTAAATTGGAATAATTATCTCCAAACACTTGACCCCAGAACAAACACCAGCAAACTCTACAAAACACTAAACAGCATCACACTCTCCAACAACAATTTTACAAAATCACACATTGCCATCACAACAACATACACCATACCTTCAAACAAATAACAAGCAAACATCCTCATCAATCACTTTTCACATGTCAGCCATTTAAACCCCTATTGCGGCGACTGATGTATCATCCGACGTAAGAGACAGTTCCCCACAGACCCAGACTATGCTCCTTTCACTTACAACCAGACGAAGCACATCATTAGCAACCTTAAGCACTCATCTGCCTGTGGACCAGACAACATAAACAACATTCACTTGAGACATCTTGGACCACAAGGCATACAAGCACTCACCAAAATATCAAAGTACAGCTACTCACAAAACATAATGCCCAACATCTGGAAGCATGGCATTATCATCACTATCCCTAAACCCAACAAAGACCCCACGTTACCTTCCTGACACCGCCCCATCACACTCCTCTGCATCCCCTTCAAAGCCACTGAATGACTGGTACTACAACTACAGTAGTTACATCTCACACCCCCCAAGCCCCATCAAAACATGGCTTTAGGCCGCTACACTCCACAAACACTCATCTTACAGACCTTACACAGAGAGTTTTCGATGGCATGAATCCAGCTAGGCCACCACACAGAACTCTCCTGGCCACACTAGACATTAGCAAAGCTTTTGATGCCATCCCCCACCACAAACTCAAAAACAAAATATTCAACACAAAGATACACAATAACACAAAAAGATGGCTGGCAAACTACTTAGCAGGCAGATATGCACATGTAACATTTGCCGGTCAGTCTTTGAACATCAGAAACTTCACTAATGGTGTCCCCCAAGGATCTGTTCTGTCCCCTACACTCTTTAATCTATACATGCACAACATACCCACACCCCACACACCACAGATACACATAGCTTCCTATGTAGATGACATAACACATGTACACACCAAAATGCAAACACAGCTGCACACATTCTCCAACCTTACCTCAACACACTACACGAATGGTTCACGACAAACAGGCTCAAAACAGCCCCAGACAAATCTACAGTGACCCTTCTCACAAGCTGGACAGCAGAATACAGTCACAATCCACACCTTACCATAAACAACACTCCCCTACCACACACACACACACACACAAAATCCTTGGGGCAACATACATCAATGTCAATAAAACAACACATCACGAACATTAAAAATAAAAACACCAAGACGCAATGCCTTGAAGTCACTTGCCCATACAACATTTGGACACAACAAAGAAACATAACCACAGTATACAAACAATATATACACTCAGTGATGAATTATGCAAGTCCTACTTCGGCTCCTAACCTCACTAAAACACACTACAACACTCTACAGACCATACAGAACAAGGCCTTAAAAATAATCACAGGCTGCACAGCTACTACACCCACAGACCACCTACATCAAGAAACCACAGTCTTAAAAGTCAAGGATCACCTAGACATGAGAGGCACCCATATTCTCACTGCAGTCTCCAAACTCATAACATCCACTACACTACTTGACAGCACACCCACACACATCAAGGAACATCAAAACAACACCCAGCACATAATATCATACACAAATACTGTCATCTCTCCCCCTTGCCCGCCTCAGACCAACTTCTAGAAACATATCCATGTTCAAATCACTCGCCGCTCCATTCAGTCACTTAAAGACAACACACGGCTGTTCAGTCACTTAAAGAAAACACACAGCTGCATGTAAGGCCTCCTGATATCCACCCTTCTGAATCCTATCTCCCTCGTGAGGACAGGGTCCACCTGGCCAGTCTGAGATGTGGGCATCATCCAGCCCTCTTATGTTACCAGAAGAGGCTGGATGACTCTGTTGCTGATGTCTCTCCAAAATGTAACACAGTACCCCATACTATAAGCACATTAGGGAATACTGCATTGCACACAATCACCTACACCAGCAATACAACATACACTCCTTGAGAGCTCTGTGGGAAAGCCTGGTCTCGTCCATGACCTTCCTTAGGGACTCAGGGCTGTTCAGCCAGACTGCCTAGGCAACAACTACTACTATTACTGCCCTAGATATCATCACTTTTGTTTTATCTGCACTTACTCTTAAGCCCTTGTGCCCCATACCATCTCTCCATTTCCAAAATCATTCCTCTCCCTCCCTTTCATTCTCTGCAATCAACACCAAATCATCAGCATACATCTCCCATGGAAGCCCATTTCTAAAGTCATATGATAGGGTTTCAAGTACCATGGTAAACAACAAGGGACTCGAAACTGGCCCCTGATGCACACCAACATTCATGGAAAACTCATCACTCAAATCTCCATTCACTCTAACCTGGGTGCGAGCACCCACATACACGGCCATAACCACCCTAACCAGCCACTCCTCTGTCCCATGCTTTCTCTTTGCCCACTTCACCACCTCTCTAGGGACTCTATCAAAGGCCTTCTCCAAATCAACAAAAATTAAGTACAGTTCCCTGTTCTTTCCAATATATTTTTCCTGAAGCCGTCGAACTATGAATATGGCATCAGTGGTTCCTTTGTCAGGCATAAACCCAAACTGAATCTCATCAATATTCACTATTTCTCTAATCATACCTTCTAGAACTCTCTCCATTACCTTATCTCATCTAAAAGCTTTATACCTCTATAATTTCCTTTTTCCAGGGCATCACCCTTCCCCTTGTACATATTTACAATTACACCCTTCAATCAATCATCTGGGACAACACATTCATATACAATCATACTTATCAGGTCAGTGACTAACCTCACTCCTGTATCTCCTGAGGCCTTCAACATGTCAGCAGTCAACCCAGACACACTTGCTGCCTTCCTCACCTGCATTTTGTCTATTGCCCTGCTCGCTGTAGCAAAGTCAATCAAAGGCAAAGGTCCAAACACTGGATCTGCTGGCTCCAAACCTTCCCTATTCCAGTCAACCTCCTCATTCAACAATTGACTTTAATGCTCTGTCCATGCCTCTTTAATATCCCCACTGTTCACCACTACCCTTCCTTCATCATTCTTCACACGCTGCTCCCGATTATCCCTATTCATCTGTTTTGCCACCTTAAATATCATATTCTTCCTTTCGCCACAATTTAGGTTATCACGTAAAAGTCTCTGTGACTCAAACTTCGCCCTCTATACCTCTCTTCTAGCACCATGCTTGGCAGCCTTCTTTTCTCCTTAACTACAGCTTCTACACCCTCATCCCACCACCAAGTTACTTTATGTCTTGGTGGGCCTCTTGTCCAACCACATACTGCATCAGTAACTCAAGACGTTGTTCTTGAGGGCTCTGTACTGTTCATTAACGCCTCTGTCAACAGCTCCCTGTTCAGCCACAACTCTCATCTCGCTACAGAACGCATCCCTTACTGCTCGGTTTTCCAGTTTCCATATTTTCCTCCTAAAATGTGTGTTGCACAGAATCATGTTCATAGCCGCCCCAAACCAGCCTATCCTTTCCTTTCAGCATTTCTTGTATCACTTGCACATCCCCCATGTACTCCTTCATATCCCTGAGCTACTTCACCTACATGACCATTTAAGTCCCCTCCCAAAACCACTATCTCATCATCCTCCATTCCACCTACTACACGCATTAAGTCATCCCAAAATCTATCCTTCTCTACCTCATCCAAATCTGCCTGTTGAGCATGAGCTGATGTAATTGCAAATATCATTCCACCAAACAAAATTTTCACTACCAATATCCCAACACTTACTCTTATAACATTCATAACACATTCAACCAATTTCTCTGCAACCAACTCGCCCACACCCCCTCCCCTCCCTGCCAAAACAACTTATAGTAGCAATCTTTCCCAACAATCTTTCTGGCTGATACACCCCTGTACCAGACTTCCTGCAAACATGCCACATCCACCCATCTCTGACTGAATACCTCAACACCTTCCCCCGCTCTACCCCTTAAATTTTCTACATTCCCTGAACCCACTCTCATCCCCCTGGGTTATTTAATGTCATCAGGCTTGCTTTGATGCTTATTTGTGTGTGTGTGTGTGTGTGTGTGTGTGTGTGTCTATATATATATATACACATATATATATACTGTACAGTATATATATACTGTAAATATATTTATGTATAAGGCATATGGGCCTAATGGGGTCCCTTCTGTAATCCTCTAGAATAGTGATGCTGGAGGAAGCGTGGGAATAATGAGGCTGGTGGGAGAGTGGGTATAGTGAGGCAGGTGGGAGAGTAAGTATGGTGAGGTAGGTGGGAGAGTAAGTATGGTGAGGTAGGTGGGAGAGTAAGTATGGTGAGGTAGGTGGGAGAGTAAGTATGGTGAGGTAGGTGGAAGAGTAAGTATGGTGAGGAAGATGGGATAGTAAGTATGGTGAGGCAAGTGGGGGAGTGGGTATAGTGAGGCAGGTGGTAGAGTGGGTATAGTGAGGCAGGTGGAAGAGTGGGTATAGTGAGGCAGGTGGGACAGTGGGTATAGTGAGGCAGGTGGGACAGTGGGTATAGTGAGGCAGGTGGGACAGTGGGTATAGTGAGGCAGGTGGGACAGTGGGTATAGTGAGGCAGGTGGGACAGTGGGTATAGTGAGGCAGGTGGGACAGTGGGTATAGTGAGGCAGGTGGGACAGTGGGTATAGTGAGGCAGGTGGGACAGTGGGTATAGTGAGGCAGGTGGGACAGTGGGTATAGTGAGGCAGGTGGGACAGTGGGTATAGTGAGGCAGGTGGGAGAGTATGGTGAGGCATATAGGAGAGTAAGTATGGTGAGGCAGGTGGGACAGTAAGTATGGTGAGGCAGGTGAGAGAGTATGGTGAAGCAAGTGGGAGAGTGGGTATGGTGAGACACGTGCGACAGTGGGTATGGTGAGGCAGGTGGGAGACAGGGCTGGGGTCAATTCATTTTTGTCAATTCAATTCAATTCCAATTCACAATAAAGTTTGAATTAATCAATTCCAATTCAATTCATTCATCAGGGCTGGGGTCAATTTTTTTTTGTCAATTCAGTTCAATTGCAATTCAGAATAAAGTTTGAATTAATCAATTCCAATTCAATTAAATTCATTTGTAAAAAAAGAAATCTTCAACTCCAACTCAGTTCATTATGGTCGATATTTCATTAAATTCAAAATCAATTTTAATCTACCCAGTACCATTAATCTAACAGGAAAAAATAAAAATAAGGTTTCAAATTAACATCTTCACTTATTATCAAAAATGCTCAACCACACAAACGAATTACATTCAGTACCAGCTAAAAGTTCAAACTGTTTAATTCTTTGTATTAGTAAAACAAGAATGAGTCCAAGTTACAGAGGATTGCATCTGGCACACTGACAGGAAATGAACTTGTAAATCTTAAATACATTTATTTAAAACATGAATTATGCAGGAAATAGTTTCTCAATTACATGAAATTAATATAAATTTAAGAGGATAGTTCACCTGATATATTTTTAACTTTTTTGTGATAGTAAACTGTGTATTTTATTGTTTATTCGAGTACACTGTAAGTTAATTATTGTACAATGATGAATTCGCATATTACAGTATAAAATATTATTTATTAACTCAGTCATCAATTCATATCAATTCACTGATACCAATTCCAATTCAATTAATTTTATTTTTTTATTTTTCCCAATGCTAATTCATTTCCAATTCACATTTTTTAAAAAGTCAATTCCAATTCAATTCATAATTGACCCCAGCCCTGTGGGAGAGTGGGTATGGTGATGCAGGTGGGAGAGTGGGTATGGTGATGCAGGTGGGAGAGTGGGTATGGTGATGCAGGTGGGAGAGTGGGTATGGTGATACAGGTGGGAGAGTGGGAATAGTGATGCAGGTGGGAGAGCAGGAATAGTGATGTAGGTGGGAGAGTGGGTACGGTGATGCAGGTGGGAGAATGGGTATGGTGATGCAGGTGGGAGAATGGGTATGGTGAGGCATGTAGGAGTGGGTAGGGTGAGGCATGTAGGAGTGGGTAGGGTGAGGCATGTAGGAGTGGGTATGGTGAGGCATGTAGGAGTGGGTGGTAGGGTGAGGCAGGTGGGAGAGTGGGTATGGTGAGGCAGGTGGGAGAGTGGGTATGGTGAGGCAGGTGGGAGAGTGGGTATGGTGAGGCAGGTGGGAGAGTGGGTATGGTGAGGCAGGTGGGAGAGTGGGTATGGTGAGGCAGGTGGGAGAGTGGGTATGGTGAGGCAGGTGGGAGAGTGGGTATGGTGAGGCAGGTGGGAGAGTGGGTATGGTGAGGCAGGTGGGAGAGTGGGTATGGTGAGGCAGGTGGGAGAGTGGCTATGGTGAGGCAGGTGGGAGAGTGGCTATGGTGAGGCAGGTGGGAGAGTGGCTATGGTGAGGCAGGGGGAGACTGGGTATTGTTTGGCAGATGGAAGACTGGGTACGGTGAGAGAGTAACAGAGTGGCGTATGGGACGACTGATGGGGTATGTGAGGAAGAATATGGGACTGGGTACGGTATCTGAGATATGTGTAAGAGTTAGTAAGCGGGACAGTAAGAATGTGGGAATTTGGGATACAGTATGAGTAGGTATTTGAGATAGAGTAAGAGTGGGAAATGAGACAGTGTAAAAAGGCTCGTATGACACGGTAAGAGCGGATAATATTATGTAGTGTAGGGCTGAGATGTGCTAGGTGACCTCTAACCTAATACATTACTCCATCCAGCCACTGGCACTGTACTAACCTTGGCCGTGGCGTTCTTCCTGGGTGGGGGCGGGGTTGTGTTTGTGGGCTGTGTGGGGGCTGGGACTGGGGAGGGGGAGGGCTGGGGTGCGGGGACAGGTGTGGGGTCAGTGGTGAGCATGGGGGGTGGTGCTGCAGTGATGGTGGGGAGTGGTGCTGGGGTGATGGTGGGCGCCGGGGTGACTACTGGCACTGGCTCTGCAGGCGGCGAGGGAGTTGCCACGCCTGCACCAGCAGTCTTCACCGCCACTCCTGTGGTCTCACTCTCGCCTGAAAACACATACACAAATCTGAACCCAACTTGTAAATTGTAACCTTTACTAAGTAATGACGCAACTCAAAATAATTTATAATAAACAATAAAAGATTACAGTTCATATGGCAATACGGTAAAAACGCTGCACTTGAGTCCGTTCCACATTATAGTCTAACGGAAACAAAACAATCAATGTATGAAAAAGAACTATGAACAGCGTATCATGTGTACTTATGGGTTATAAAACGTCAGTGAAGTTCGATAAAATTTCAATTCAGCGTCATTCTTTTAACCTTCCAGGAGCAAATTCCACATTTTTCCCTTGCCCACCTATTCATTCACTTCGAAGGCGGGATAAGTCGCACCTTCCAATTTATCACTGTCCAATTACAGGTTTCGCATACACCTACAGAAAGTCTTGGGTAAATCGTACAGTTCTGGTTGCAACTGCTGATAAACCTCCTATCCAAAACTTATACCAAGTGCTATCTTCATTTACGTCCACTGTATTAATGTATGCTGAAAAACGGACGAAATTTATTGCACAGTTCAAAGTCTGAGTAAAAAATAATATGCAAAAACTTATCACTAAGAATTTCTGTCGCTAAGTAGCCGGCAGGTGACAAAAGACCTCTGCCATAAATTGCGTAATATTTTTCATCTGGACTTAAACTAGTAATTCCGATTTTTTTTTCCCCGTAATACATTACTCTGGACTTAATCGTACTCT
>NC_137050.1:18317702-18375202 GCF_032717465.1 Coenobita brevimanus
GATCAGTCTATGTTGTGATATAAAGGTGATATGGGTCATGTGTCCCCTACTGCGTCGTAACTTCCCAGTTTTATAAGCTGAACTTGTATGAAGAACACATGCGTCACATATGTCCCTCTGCACCTGTGACCTCCACCAACACCTGTGGAGATTCCACTGTTATCTGTTCTAATCTTATCCCCATCTTTTAAATGAAGACAGACATTATTTTTAAGCATGTATCGTATATAATACTGTTCTTATATCTCGTCTCTA
Source organism: Coenobita brevimanus (assembly GCF_032717465.1). Taxonomy (NCBI): domain Eukaryota; kingdom Metazoa; phylum Arthropoda; class Malacostraca; order Decapoda; family Coenobitidae; genus Coenobita; species Coenobita brevimanus. Next base: position 18,317,958 of record NC_137050.1, read on the forward strand.
AAAGTGGACCATCATCGTTCAAGCTTGAAAGCATCAGTTGGTGTTGTCAGTGTGGTACTGACTTTGGTGGCCCCACACACAACCACCGCAACTATATTCCATACAATAAATACAAGCCTACTAAAACATTGCAGAATCTATAAAATATGAACAAAACTTGTTTCCTAATGCTTTCATGAAATAAGAAGTCACCTTGGCTCAGTGGCATCGTGTTCGTCGCCTTTCCTGAAAGCGCGCCAACCATGTCGCATATTTAAAGTGAATGCTGGTAGTGTGTTTTTTCACATGCTGGTACTTATTTGCATCATGCTGATTCATATAAAATACATATTAACAGGACTACTTCAACGTTTACTCGTACAATTATTAATCACCTCTCTCCTCTGACACTTTTTTTTTCTTTTTTATTAAAACAAAAACGATCGTACACGTTTTCATTTCTTTTTGAGAAAAATTAACACTCAGAGCCAAATTCAAGATCCGTTCACGACAAAATAGACCAAGGAAGTCAAATCCAAAGCTGACCTGTTGTATACATAAGGACTAAGAGTATAGGTTAATTTTTGGAGTGGAGAGTTATACAGAAAAGGGTGAGAACTCTGCCATACGGGTGCTTACTTACTTGGGAAAGGTTGATGCTTCATATCACTCTCCGTCCACAGAGATGATTAGAGGTCCTCGAGTGTAGTGCATCGAACACGGATAGAAAACGTCGATGCTTCTACTGCACACCATTAAGTATATCCTTCCTTGGTGTATACACTACCGGTACTTAGATTTCACATCTCACAGGTGTCTGATAGTGAGAAAAGATATTCTTGGTTGGTTCTTACGGCTGGACCGGCAACTCAGATGGATGAGAGTATCATCATGCAGGCCTAATGCCTGATCTGAAGGTAACAACCTAGAACCGGATAAAGACTCTGTTCAGGATCACAAATTGGAATGTAAAGAATGAAAAACGAAGATACAAAAATTGTAAACGTACCAGAAAGGGAATATGCACGGCAGCATATATTATATGCGAACTGACCGAGACGAAGTTGGAAGCCAGTAAGTAAAGAAAACGAAGGAGTGGTGAAATAGGTATGAGTGAGAATGCATGCGGAATGAGTGAAGGAAGGTGTCAGTACTGTGGCGATCAATCTATCTACGTACACACACACACACACACACACACACACACACACAAAGGGAATAGACAAAATCCACTCATCTACCGACCAGTATCACTGACCAGTGTTGTAAGATAACAGAAAAGCTGATAAGGAAAGTTTGGGTAAAATATCTACAAAAAACACAATATGATACCAAAAGAGGCAGTTCGGTTTTAGACTGGGCAAATCATGTGTTACTAATCTATTAAGCTACTATGATAAGAGTTACAGAAACATTCCAGAAAAGAGAAGGGTGGGTGGACAGTATCTACATTTTAAAAAAGCATTTGACAGAATACCGCGCCAAAGACTTTTATGGAAACTGTACCATCAAGGAGGTATCCAAGGCAATCTGTACTGTTGGATGCAAGAATTTCTCAGAAAAGGGGAAATGAAAGCAATATTAGGGGGAAATTGCTCATCATGGAGGGAAGTGACCGGAAGAGTGCCAAAGGACTCAGTGATGGCACCAATTATGTTTTTGGTATATATAAATGACGGACAGTAACACTGGAAATGGAAGCTATCTAAATATGTTTTTCGGATGATGCAAAAAATCAAAAGAAAATTACTAACACAGACTCTTGCAAAGAGCTACATGAAAAATTAAATAAACTTCATGAATGGAGCAATAAATGGCAAATGGAATTTAATGTGGACAAATGTCATGTAATTAAATTTGGTAAAAGTGAGAAAAGACCAGACTGGGATTATAAATTAGGAAGATCAACCCTACACATATCAGAAAGGGAGAAGGACCTAGGAGTAATTATCAATAACAGACTACCTCCAGATGACCACATCAGTGAGACGGTACACCCAGGGAAAGTTCCGTCTTATACACCTGCCTGCCAGTTCGGACCTTTATGCGTAAGACAACGACTAGTGAAGCAGTAGCCAGACACTCAGATGTCTGGTACCGCTGTGTGGGAGGGGAGAGGTTAAAGGAGGAGGAAGGCATGGGGGACCTGATAATTCCTACCCCTCCCACTTCCATCCCCATCCTTCTAACACAGTTACCAGATATATGAATGTAGGCTACTGATTCGCTGAACGCTTGTTTCACATTTACTGTTTCGAAGCGGTGAGCGAGTGTATAACGCGGAACTTTCCCCGGCTGTGCTTAATATGTATACATTGCTTGCTAATATGAGAATAGCATTCACATATATAAATGAAGACATGCTGAGAAAGATAACATCATTTATCAGACCAACCCTGGAGTATGCACCAGTAGTCTGGAATCCTCATCTAAAAAAACACACACATACGATTGAAAAAGTATAAAGGGCAGCTACAAGATGGGTACCAAGCTTAAGGGATCTAAGCTACGAAGAAAGACTAGAAAAACTGAATCTACCAACACTACAGGAGAGAAGGAAATGAAGATACATGATTATGCTATATATACAAATGCATCTCAGGGAAAGAGAAAATATATATAAATGAATATATAACCTATTGGGAAGCATCAGCAAGAAGACACTGGAGAGAAAAAAAAAAAATGCATAAAAAGGGGCGATAAAGACGTAAGGAAATTCAGTTTCCCAATTAGGACAATTGATCAGTGGAATGCACTACCGAATGAAGTAGTGTGTGCCAAAATTATTCACAAATTTATGGATACGTATTATAAAAATGGTTTAATACACGGGACAGTACGAGCTTGACTCATTCCTGTAAAGATACATTTTTTTTTTTTAAATACCAGGAAGAAGGAACTAAAGGCCAGGAGCCCGCAAACTGTTCCTTCCAAGAAAAAAGCAAAAACAATACAAAAGGGAGCCAAATTCAAGATCCGATCATTTCGAGATGCCTGGACATACTGCGTTTGAAAGACTGGAGATCATAGGAAGCAGGAAATACAGACCGAGGGAGACAGTTCCAGAGCTGACTTGTTGCATAAATGAAGGACTGGGAGTAACGGTTAACTACTGCATTAGAGAGCTGGACAGAAAAGAGGTGAGAGTTTGTTGCTAGACGAGTGCTACGTGCCTGACGTAGAGGTGGAGCGATGCAAGGAGACAGTTCAGAGGAGCAGTGACCATTGAAGTAGCGACAGAAGAGGGATAAAGATGCAACAGTGCGGCGAAGAGACAGAGGTTAAAGGGAGCCAGTAAGAGAAGAAGTTACTGAGACGAAAGGCCTTTGACTCCACCCTACTGAGAAGAGCTGTATGTGGGGATCCTCCCCACACGTGAGTTGTACTCTACACAGGGGCGAATAAAACCCGTGTATAAAGTCAACAAATGTGCAGGGGTAAAGAAGGTACGGAGTCGGCTTAGCACACCTAATCTCTCAGAAGCATATATTACAAGAGATGTAATATGATCTTTCCAAGATAAGTCCCGTGTGAATGAAACCCCAAGCATGTTCAAGGATGATGCAGGACTGAGCTGAATGTTTAAACATTAGTGGGTACTCCTGTGGAAGATTTTGTCGGCTGATAGGTGTAAGAACTGAGTCTCTGATGCATTAAAAAACAAGATTATTTTTACCCCAGTCAGAGATACGAGGTAAGAACACACACACACACACACACACACACACACACACACACACACACACACACATATATATATATATAGCAAAAAAGACGGAACTATTTGATCGACAACTGTCTGGGTTATTATGAATAAGTGAATACAAGTGAGGATGCTTGTGTCTCTTCGTGACCCTAATGACAGGGAATAATGTGATGGCAGGGTTTTGGAAAGGTATTGAAATACAGGCATGTTTAGGTAGTTTCACGATGAGTGAAAGCCAAATTCCTATTGGTGATCTGAATGCATATGAGGATACAAGGGCTGTCAAAAGATTCTGACACGCAGGCGAAGGAAAATGTAAATACTTGAGTGAACATTTGCACTGGAAGAAGGATATATATCACAAATACTTTCTTTCGACACAAACTGATTCACAAGCGTACATAGACAGTGGTAGGAAGACTACAAGGATGAATGGTTAAGCAAAAGACAATGAGTGACTCGTGAAGTATGTACAGGTGACAGACGGATGGTTTTAGAAACGTAAACATTTGCGAGGAATGGAAAGTACAACAGAAGTTTCAATTAGGACATGCTCTTCTTTTTATTCTTGGTATCTCCAAATGATTTTATCCACCTTCGAGAGATTTTTCGAACTGAATGGAGAGTTTAGATCTGGTCATAATTAACAAGAATTATCTTCTAGGTTGCCTATAACTGCCTGGAAACAGCAAGAATAACATAAACAGTATGCTGCCATACTGGAGAAGTTACAAGACAGGTGGTAGCACAGAACGACACATCACGTCCGATGAAATGTTGAAGTGGAAAGGTGCAGGAACAGAATGAAACACGAAAAGCAAAGCTTGTTGACGTTCTTGTTCATTAATACCCGTATGTCTAGCAAAGCAAAACTATCAATCGCAGGCAAGAAATCGCCCCTGCGGGGCCATCCAGCGAAGTGAACCATGCCCTCTTGCGGCTGACGGCGCCTCGCCACAGCGTTGCACGGTGAAGTGTAGAGGTCCGATTCCTGGACAGATGCCGCATTTGCGTCTCCACCCAGTTAACAGGGGAATCATATTAAACTCCACTTCACCCTGCAATTTGGGTATTTGGTTACCACCCAGCATTGTAATGGTTTTCTGGGTCACAGGAAACAGGCCTGTCACTCAGTGTTGAGCCACCCGAAGTGGATAGAAGGGTAATGAAAGGCAATAGGAAGGAAGAGGGGAAGAAGAGGGCATGAGAGAGAGGGTGGAAGAAGTTCCAGTAGGCAACACTACATCAAGTGAGTGGATGACGGTCGCCACCATCTACCACCAGGCGAAGCATGTAGAAATTCACAGAGAAAGAACTGACGACAAGTTATGTATGATACAGACTGTGGTGGAAGTGTGGAGAATAATTAACGAGGTCGCAGTTGCATGCGGCATGCAAGATGGTGTGTGATGTGTTGCAGTGGGCAAGTTACTGGAAAAAAAACTGGTGAAAGGACATGGCGAAAGCAGTGGATATGGAAAAAAGTGAGCACAAAAGTAGTAGCTGAAAAGCACAGAAAATGAAAAGGTCCATGCACATGATGTGTGTGATAAGAGGACAGCTAAAAGTGGTGAAGGAAAGTTAGCAGAGGAGATGTAAGTCTGAGGGACTATTAAATAGCAAGTGGTAGTACCGTGACCGTTGTTAATGGCGTTTGTGAAAAGGGAGTGGAAAACTGAGGGGTAGAACCATCAGCATATGGACTGTCAGGACTGGTGACCAGACTAACAGGATGGGAGCTGATGAAAGGACAGAACCAAGAGGAACATCACTGTTAACTGGTGAAACTGAGGTGGTCCATAACAGCAGCTCTGGAACAACCAGAGATGTCTGACTGTAGAAAGGCGTTTTTAAAAAGTTGGATAAGTGGCGAAGACGTTCTGGAGGAAAAAAAAAAAAAAAGTGTGTGTGTGGGGGAGGAGACGTATGCATGGGAGTAAAGGATAAAGAAAGTGCTGAACGACAGTACAGGAGTTCCAACACTTAATACATAATCAAAATCCTGAATGTTATTGAAGAGTAATAAAGAGTGGGTGCTGTCGACACAAGCAACCACCAAATTGTCTGCTGAGTGACATGGAGGGGAGAGATGGACGATGAATGACTTCGAGAAATAATGAACTCTAAATGACTGATGCAGCAGGAACTAGAGAGGCAATATTAACAGGGAAATTAATGACTTAATCCAAAACTTGCTTCACGTAACAGTGTCATTGTCAGCTAAACACAAGAACCTTTCCTCTTGTACATCCAAAACACAAAAGAGGGAACTCTGATTCGCACTCGTCCCGTACTGTACCCTAATACAACACGTGCCTTTATTGGGATGAATGCTTTGGAGTTTCGTGGTTCCCCGTTCATCCTTTGGTAGTTCATTGCCCGTCTTTTTATTTTGGGGGAGAGAAAATCATTTTAAAGACGTGAATCGAAATTATGAACAAAGTTTTTGTCATGACATCTCGCCCAGCAAATAAAGGCGTGAGACTATAGCAACAAGCGTTAGTGAAAACGATTAAAACACCGGAGGAAAGAAAACATATACCTGTATATATATATATATATATATATATATATATATATATATATATATATATATATATATATATATATATATATATCATCTCATCAGCCGTTTGAGTGTCCACTGCAGGACCGGCCTATCCCAACCGAAGCGGGGACGATACAGCCAATGTATCTCTACCAAGTGGCTTTGGCTGTCTGGTAGAGATTGTATGTAAGGTGAGAAGTGCTCGTAAGTGTATTGTTGTGTTGGAGTGGCTTTGGATGTGTGTGTAGTCTATGAACCAAGTGTAATCGGCCCGCGCAAGCCGAGGTATGCGACACTGGTTCAACCACAACACCCCTGATGTCCGCCAATGCAGTACGTGGCCAGAAAAACGCTCCCAAAGTTAATTACCTTGGCGGGGCGCGAACCCTCGTTCTTCCGTGTACGAAAACGCACACTTTACCACTTTACCACAGAGACTCAACACACACACACACACACACACACACACATATATATATATATATATATATATATATATATATATATATATATATATATATTTCCTTTGGGAAATAAAAAAAAAGTACATCGACAGAGTTCGGTCATATGGAGAAAACGGACTGAGAGATTCATCTTCAATTATGCAAATGGGGGTGGCTGGAAGATGGAAAGGGCGACCAAGAATACGGTGAAGAGATCATTCATTCATTCATTCATCTTCCAATCCTACGTTGCCCCATGAGGAGCGCAGGAGCCCGGGGCTAGACAAGTTGGTCCTGACATTTAAGATGAGAGTAACCAGCCTCACTCATCCCTGAATGGCATTTCGTGAGCAATAAACCCCAACCATCCCATGGATATAAACCTTCACGGGCTCAATCCGACTGGAGCTCGGTAATTACCCACTAAACCACCAGGCGCCAAAATTTGGTTATACAGTTACCACCCAGCGTAGCTCATGGTTTCCTGGTGTACAGGAAACCATTTGGCTTGTCACTCAGTGTAAAGCCACCCATGGGCTGAAGGAGGATGAAAGAATGAAGGAAAGAAAGACAGAATAGAGTGTAAAGCCACCCGTACGCAGGACAAGGAAAGAATGAAGGAAAGAAAGACAGAAAAGGATGGAAGGAAAGAAGGATGGAGGAGAGGAAAGGGCAGACACCCGAGAGCAGCAGCACTACATCGAGTGAGTGGATGATGTGTGCCCCCACCCACCACAAACGGTGAAGAGATACGGCTGAAAATTATGAGGGAGGGTGATGTGATGCGAGGATGTCATTACCGTGTAGGGAAAACATGCCTGTATATCCTTAGTAGCCATATGTCGTAATATGTTGCCCTGACAAACAAGTTGGTAGCATATACGGTACTGTAGCTACTGTAACAGTACTAATCTGAATAGACCGTAATATACAGTAACCATATATGTGAGAAACAAATACTACAATACAGGCGGCATCTTCTCGTAGCCAACAATTCAGAAAATTACTCACGTGTGTGATAACACATGCCAGCTGATGCAAGAATTAACCTAAACACTCAGTGCACTTCATTTCTCCGCAATAGTTAGGTTTACCTAAACACTAGAACGAGGTCGAAGTCAGTCGTACGAAAACAGGTCCAAGGTTCAAAACCATGCAGAGGTAGTTCATGTGAATAGGCCTAATCTGAATATGTTCACGTTCTCCTCGGATAACACTTGAATTGGAAGAGGTGGGGGAGGGGGGCGGAAGTGCGGTCGGATATAACTACTGTAATTTATACCATTCAGTAATTTTCTAAATCAATTTTCCTTTCCATTTCCTGGCTCTTCTCTGGCCTGAGCCTCTTGTTTCGCTTCCCTCAACGATATATATATATATATATATATATATATATATATATATATATATAAGAGAGAGAGAGAGAGAGAGAGAGAGAGAGAGAGAGAGAGAGAGAGAGAGAGAGAGAGAGAGGTCGAACTGGATGGTAGCAGCCGTACTGAAGAATGAATCTGTAAACTGTTCTTTCATATGAAGTAATCTTTGCAAGCGCCAGAATAATGTATCAAACTTAGTGGAGATCTCTCATGTTCTATAGTGGTGAATGGTTTAGATTAGGAAACTATCCATTAACTCTTTTACTATTATTTTTTTATTTATATTTTTATTGTTCTTCCCCCCTACCATCGTCGGTCGGTGCAGGCAGGTAGGGGGTGGATGGAAAACAGGAGGAGAAATGGGCAGGTGAGGTTACATGGATGAAGAAAACAATGGATAGACAGGTGGAGGAAGTAGGGCAATGGGTAGGCATGGGTTGATGGGGGAAGTGGACAATGGGCAGACGTTAGGGTGGGCGAAGGGAAGCTGGCAATGGGCAGATGGAATAAATGTGACAGGGCAATGGATGGGTAAAGGACGGTGGAGGTAGACAAGTGGGCACTGAGCAAAAGGGTAGGTTGGGGCAGGCGGGGTAGATGGATAGGAGTGGGTAACAGGTAGGTGGGATCAGAGGGGTGCAGACGTGCAATAGGCATGTGGAGGCCAGTGGACAGAACAGTGCAGATGGCATTTTCAACATGAACTTTGCAGATCGTGCGGTGTAACCATTCCCTCTGCTACATCATCACGCTCTACTCCAATCTGTACAGTTCCATTCTACACAAATTTCACTTCTTTTAGGATCTTTCAGGTCCGTGCTCCCTCAGCTAAAGAGGCGATCTATTTTTCAAATTGCGCCTTTTACATTCTCTTGTACAGAATCTACTCCCTTTAAAAACCTAAAGACTGCACATATAACATACACGTGAACATAAGCGCGCTATAGGCAGAAATAAACTGGTAAAGAAGAGGAGTTTGCAGGCCTCCTTACCCAACGAACACGGCCCTCATATTAAACAACACTGAATAGTTCATGTACCAGGAAAAACAATATTTTTTTGCAGGCATAATATAACTAGTACTGTGTACATAATCAGCCCTTTACTCCTTCTGTCAAAAGGCGTTTTTTTTTTTTTTTTTTTTTTTTGTCTAGCTGCCGAATGGCATTTTATTCCGATTAAGCTGTATTTAAATACAACCATATCAAAGTCTCTCCAAAGCTGAATAAAATATCGCCTCAAATTTAGTAAAATAACAATGTCATCGTGGTGAAAAGACCAATTTTTCACCAACGAAAAATATGAGGAGGAAGCGAAGATATAATCCTTAACTTCACTACTACGATGAAGTATTTTGTCAATGCACCTCAAGACCATATCGTTTAGTTTGAAAAAGTATTGAAAGACATCAGGGTGGCTATTAAATTTCCAGTGTGTGTGTGTGTGTGTGTGTGTGTGTATGTGTGTACATATATATATATATATATATATATATATATATTTTTGTGTCGAGGGGGGAAGGGTGTGCCTCGGCCTGATGTTTTATATATTTAGCGATTTTATCTTAACGAGAGTGAAAAATTATATACTACTTACCACCAAGACTATGGCTCATTACGCGCGTATGGCACCTGTCAACCAAACGACCACCCCTACCCCAAATAATTATTACGCCTCATATTAACACGCTCATGATTACGACAATGCTAGTGTTCTATTCCAGCTAACGCTAAACTATCGTATAAAGATGAGAGAGTCATTAAAGCCAGAGTTAATACGGGTACCATTAACAATAATGTTCAGGAAAACTGTAATAATCTATTCAAGCTAACGCTAGATGATTGTACTGTATTCAGCCGAGTCAATGCAGGACCATGGCTGTATTATACTATCACATGTTCGAACAACTCTTGTATTCTATTCCAGGTAACTCCATACCACTTGAATGGGGTGACAGTCATAGGAACCTTAGTGTTTATGACTTTTCCATATGTCACTGCATAATAACTACTGGGGTAATATATTTCAGTTGGTTCCCACATCTGTACCATTACAAATGTGAGTTTTCTGCACCAGGTTATCAAGAGGATCCGTGGACATGCTACACTACCAAACAGTCTCACGATTATCGAAATGTCATAAAGCCGTTTCCAAAACATTACATACAAAATCCTATTGTTGAGAAGCTGGATTGCTAGCTAGATTGTGCTGGAGAATTCCCGATGTTTCTAGTACTTTCGCTACGCGTCAGACTTCTCAGTTAGCCAGCTATTTGTGAGCATAGGTATTTTGTAAGCTGTACATTAATTTTTGAGCAATTTTGCTCTATAATGTTTTATTTATGTAATTATTTGTTAAATTATGTACTTTTATCTCAGTCGTATGCTAAATAATATAGACTGTTATTCAGTGTAAGAAAACTTTGGCATGTTTTGGACGTCTCTGAGTTGGGAACTGTTGCCCGTCAAGAGTGTACTAGAAGCTTCGACAGTATGCAAGCTTATAAGGATGGGGAAGAGACGAGTCAATTTCAGTTCCGTCTGAGTGTAGTTCAGTGTCAGTGCGGACTGTACCTCTTCGGTACTTTTGAAAATAGTGATGTGTTGCTGCCAAGCATTAAGTGTAATTGCAGTTAGTGAAGATTGTATATCTTCGGTATTTGTGAAAACAGTGTTGTTAGCAAGCATTAAGTGAAATTCTTGGTGTTTCACTTAAAGCCTCAAAGAAACTTGGATTTTTGTACACAGTCGTAACTTCTTCACTGATGAGCATTTGGCTATAATTTATTAGTCATGTGCGCTCTCAGCTTGAATACTGCTCACCCTTGTGGAACAGATGTTGAGAGGTTGCACTAAAACAGCTAGACAAAATTCAGAACAAAGCTGTTGGAATTACTGATAACCCTGCTATTATAAATAAACTACCTCCCCTACAAGTAAGAAGGAATGATGCCTCCCTTGCATTGTTTTACAGATACTTTTAGGGCAAATGCTCAAACGAATTTGCGTCCACTGTGTCACTCTCCATGCCTTCCCTCGTGCTACATGGGCATCTGGTAGCACTCATGACTGGAATGTCACACAGCCATATTGCAGACTTTCTGCTTATGAGAATTCTTTTATTCCCCAAACTACATCTCTCTGGAACTCACTTCCCGGAGTTGTTTCCCCCCCAGCTTTAACCTACAGCTGTTCAAGTCCAACTGTTACAGATATTTTGTGAATGGAGGACGCCAGTAATCTGGTGTATGGATTATTATTTTTTTATTCATTTGTTTTTCCTTCCTCTGTTCCATTATTTAAAAAAAAAAAATCAGTTAATGAAGTTTATCTTCGGTACTTGTGAAAACAGTGAAGTGTTGCTGGCAGGCATTAAGTGTAATTATTTGGAAAATAAGGACATCTTAAGAGGCCAGTGTTTATTTACGACGCCTGTGCTGCTCTTTGTTGCCATACACTGAAAGGCTGCCTCTAGGAAGAACAACTAACTGGGCAATGTCCTTCCTATACTGAACTACTGCTGTTGAAGCCTGTGGTAGTGTAGGACAGGGACATAACACTATTATTGCTGTTGTGGCCTGGGCTCATCTGAACGTGAACTCAGAGGACTGCTGTCGGAAGCGCTTATTTGCTGTCCAGCAGCTTCATTTCGGGGCACAAGGAAGGCACTAAGGAACGACGGTACAATTGTATAGGCGACAGGATGAAAGCGTCCCTCTCCTGCAGTTATTTATCAGAAAGAGCTTGTGTTTTGAGTGACTGGTAGGAGGGCTGACTCACTAGGCTGGTTTTTCACCAGACGGAACTTGATCATACATACAACCAGATTACTAAGTCCGGATTGCGTGGTATTCAGTGAGTTTTAGCTAGATACTAATTAATTTCCTTGATTACCAGTCAAACAGACCCTTTCAATTTTACTACACTTGGTCATCAACTGATCTAACAGGGGTTAGAGATCTTCCTCAAGTTAGAATAAACTTGCATTTTGTTCTCCACAAACTTTGGCTTCCTCGCTCAAATGCACTCCATCAACCACACACTGGGTCGTATTTATAACAGATCCTATGAAATTTTTACCATAAACAAATGTTAATCACCGTTCACAACTACGTGAGTTAGTTTTGTTTTTTGTAATTTGTCCCTTAATACTTCGTTTCACAAAAAAAAAGTGTCTGATAGAGTGATAGTTGTATGCGTGGAAGACAAGCGTACCATATCTACTAGCAATCTTAAACATTGCATGAGATTAGGACTTTACAAAAACTGGGCCCAAGCGTCTCTCATCACAAAACATCAATTGGTTACATTCTGATGTACCGGGTACCTCTTTTGCATTTTGCACTTCAATATCCCTTCATGTTATTGACAAACAATGTCGATATTAGCACGAAATAAATATGACACAAAAGAATGTTGAGGTGCAAAATGCAACATAAATCGCTGAGGAAGAGCTGCTTCGAAGTGTAATATGCTAGGCCCCTAGTTGCCTTTCACATACATCCCTTGAATACTGGCTCGCTCACCACTAACCCTTTCAGAACGATGTCACTGATCTTTGTCAACGAACGATTTTATTTGCAGTAGAAGATACCTTTCGCAGGGATGGGATCACACACAGTCTGGGTTCTTTAGAAGGTTTTATGGTCATGAACCGCAACGTGGTTGCTGCTGTCAAAATGGTGTGTGTGTGTGTGTGTGTGTGTGTGTGTGTGTGTGTGTGTGTGTGTGTGTGTGTGTGTGTGTGTGTGTGTGTGTGTGTGTGTGTGTGTGTGTGTGTGTGTGTGTGTGTGTGTGTGTGTGTGTGTGTGTGTGTGTGTGTGTGTGTGTGTGTGTGTGTGTGTGTGTGTGTGTGTGTGTGTGTGTGTGTGTGTGTGTGTGTGTGTGTGTGTGTGTGTGTGTGTGTGTGTGTGTGTGTGTGTGTGTGTGTGTGTGTGTGTGTGTGTGTGTGTGTGTGTGTGTGTGTGTGTGTGTGTGTGTGTGTGTGTGTGTGTGTGTGTGTGTGTGTGTGTGTGTGTGTGTGTGTGTGTGTGTGTGTGTGTGTGTGTGTGTGTGTGTGTGTGTGTGTGTGTGTGTGTGTGTGTGTGTGTGTGTGTGTGTGTGTGTGTGTGTGTGTGTGTGTGTGTGTGTGTGTGTGTGTGTGTGTGTGTGTGTGTGTGTGTGTGTGTGTGTGTGTGTGTGTGTGTGTGTGTGTGTGTGTGTGTGTGTGTGTGTGTGTGTGTGTGTGTGTGTGTGTGTGTGTGTGTGTGTGTGTGTGTGTGTGTGTGTGTGTGTGTGTGTGTGTGTGTGTGTGTGTGTGTGTGTGTGTGTGTGTGTGTGTGTGTGTGTGTGTGTGTGTGTGTGTGTGTGTGTGTGTGTGTGTGTGTGTGTGTGTGTGTGTGTGTGTGTGTGTGTGTGTGTGTGTGTGTGTGTGTGTGTGTGTGTGTGTGTGTGTGTGTGTGTGTGTGTGTGTGTGTGTGAGAGAGAGAGAGAGAGAGAGAGAGAGAGAGAGAGAGAGAGAGAGAGAGAGAGACGTGAGGTGTTGAGGGAGTCGTGTATTGTGGCACTACCCTGGCAGCATCCTCAGTCCTAAGAAGCTTAACGTGCGGGCTGTCACGACACTTTGTTAGCCCCATCTCAACTCCCACTACACCTCACCATACCTTAGACAATAAAAACATTAACCTCTATCTCAATTCATGATTTCACTTAACCTCACGTATTTGACATCAAACAATCTCTCAGCTTCCCAAACACGTCACCCTCGTACCTCTCCATTCACATGCCTGGTTTACCAGACTCATAGTGGCTTTTTGGCAGCTCAGTTGCCTCCCATCCTGAACCAGTACTCGATTCCCATTATTTGGTGGACATTTCCAGCAGTTATTGGAGCTATGCTCTTACATATGCAACCATGTGACCCGGCCAGAACATCCAAGGACATAAAATTCCAACACAGAAGCATAATACAACACTTCCGCTTTTACAGGCACCAATCTCATTACAGTTATTGCGTATACAAGGTCATACGTCCATTACTGAATCGTACTTGGCCGTCGCTGGGATGAATTAATTCTGGCTTTCACCCACCCCTGAGAGAGAAGGTCCGGTCATGCAAGGGATTTTATACGAGTGATACAGATAAAGATACCGGTTCTGTACTTCTGACACACACCAACATACCTCACACCTATAACCTATAAAAAACTATTCATAGCTCATCTCACGCCTAATTTATCATACAATCCACCTCACACCTACTCTCATTTAGCCTCACAGAAATTCACCATGCAATCGTTTACGTACCATGACCATAATTATGTTCAACGGAGTATGTTTAACAGTTAATCCTTTTAGACCCATTGGTAACTCCTCCGTTAAATAAAATCGAAGGACAAAGCCAATGGTAATGTTGCTTAGCCTGCATCTCTGATGCATTAAATGGAGACAGGCATCACTAAAAATTATAAAGGAATGTGAGGGCAGCCGCTACTAGGCAGTGCTGAAAAGGAACATGAGACAGGATGAACATAAAACCAGAAACAAGAGGAAGACAGACATAAGTTAGGTAAAATGGTACCGGTAAGAGTCTGGCAGACAGAGCTCGTGATGGGGAGGATACGTGTAAACAAGCTAACTGTGAAGCAGACAGGGCAAGAATAGAGTAGGCAGGGTGAAGCAAACGGCGTCTGAGGTAGGAACGGTGGGCGCAAAGTAGATTTGGATTCATGTAAAAAATGGTAAGTAGGTAAACAATCCAAAAGTTTCGCATACAAGTAGGCTGAGTATGAGGCAGACAAGGCTACTGTGTGGTCAATGGTGGGTGTGAGGTAGGCTGGGTAGGCAGCTGGAGACGGGCCAGCTGCTACAACCACCGGCTGCAAACCACCACCACCACTATACACTACCTGCCAACCACCACTACCACCACTATACTCCATCTGCCAAGCACCACCACTACCACTATACACCACCTGTCAACCACTACCATCATCAGCACCACCACTATACACCACGTGCCAACCACCACCACCACCATTGTACACTACTTGCAAACCACCATTATCACCACCACCACCATACAACACCATTATCACCACCATCACCACCACTATACACTACGTGCCAACCACCATTACCACCACTATACACCACCTGCCAACCACCATTACCACCACCACCACTATACACCGCCTACCAACCACCATCATCACCACCACCATTATATTGTAGCCTACACCACCAGCCAACCACCATCACCACTATACACCCCTTGCCAACCACCATTACCATCTCCACCTATATACACCACCTGCAATCTGCCACCACGTCAGGGAAGCTGGTAAAGCGGCAGTCACAGCCATCATTACCACCACTGTTATAACTTTACTGACACCCTCTACGGTATCACCTCCTATGACCGCCAGCCTTTCAAACGCAATGTGTTCAGGCATCTCAAAATGAACAGATCTTGAATTTGGCTCTATGATATCTTGTTTTTTTTGTTTTTTTCCTTGGAGCAAACAATCCTTGGGGATTCTGGCCTTTGGTTCCTTCTTCCTATTAAAAAAAAAAAAAAAAAAAAAAAAAAAAAAAAAAGGATCATTTGTCAACCTACTGTATCTATTTATCCAACATTATCATAACCTTAAACCCAACTTCTACCACTCTCCCGCGCCATTTCCCTTGCTGTGTACCATATGTTTGTTTGTCATCTATCTATCCATCCACCCATCCAACAATTATTTATCGCTTCGTAGGGAATAAGTCTCTCCCCCCCCCTCTCTCTCTCTCTCTCTCTCACACACACACACACACACACAAATTTTTATCATCACAATCACACGTCAGTACCACAGCAAGCACTTAAAAAATGCCACCATTGAAAAGAAAAAAGAAAAAAAAAAGAAGAAACACATACCACCATGTAAGAACAAATGCAGCACACCCTAATTCTATTCCAGCTAAATTCAAACACGACTGAGTCACAAGAGCCTCGGTATTAAAACACGCACTATTTATCCTCTCATCGACGGAACAATTCTAGTATTCTTTGACAACTAACACCAGATGATTTTATTAATATGAGTGAGTCATAAAAGCGTAAGTGTTCAGTGCATCTCAATCAAAACCAACGCCAATTTCATCATGAGTGAACCCTCTGAGGGCAAGCGTTTCCCTCGACGAAGGAAAATCCTCAAGTGTTCGCTTTAATATACAGTAATTACTAGGTGTACAGTACAAACAGCTGACATAGGGTTATCATAAATCGTTTTTAAAGCTTCTTACTGCTAGGATTTCTCACAGCGGAACAAAATCTAGTCTGGTGTCAGCTTGAATAATCCTTATGTGTACCAACCGCCGAGGAAGGGTTACAACAAATCATAATCGCCAGTAATATAGCTGGAAACCACTATCAGTGTAAGTGTAATGACTAATATCCCGGCACCGTTCAGTACCACACTGCAGCAGCTACACATAATCCATGTGACTGTAAAAAATATATGCATAAGTAAATTCATACGTTAAAATTTCACTTCAGCAAAAATACTAGTTGGTGGTCAAGGTCATACTGACGGACGTACCTGAGAGAATGATAAGCTGCAGGCGAAAGAGAGGGGATCAGACATGGCAGCGATATACAACCTAACACGAGATTTTATCAAACGACTGTACAATGGTGAAAATGTGACGTGAAAGTGTTATTTTATCAAGACCACACTAGTTGCACTCTGGGACAGGGAGACGATCAACAGATACCGATATCATCGATGGTAAATCCTTTCAACTCCATGACGTACTTTTAGTTTATTCTTGACAAGCTTAGCCTATTTTATTTAGCTCAGATCAGACTAGTCAAGCTGGATGGGTCAGATATAGCCGTCATGACCACTTCTTTTCACGAGGGCTTTCTTCAACCGAATAAAAATTGTCTGATAGCATGAATACTACTACAAAAAGACGTAACTACTGAGCAAGTTCAGCGGGTTAAAATAACACTTACTTCCGAGGTGCTGTCACTCGTCAAATTACATAAGAATGGTAGCAATAAATAAAGGTGAGATCTGTATCCCAGGAGCCACTAACAGTATATGGTGCTGAATGACTATATGAATTTGTCCTTATCTTGGTGGATACTTTCGTCATTTTGCAGCGCATTTCCTGTAGTTCATGGCAAAATAAGACAATGCTAAGGCTCTACACCCTTTCCCTATAACTTTCTAACGCTAATCTCTTCTTACAGATCGGCAATCACGATGGAGAGATGGCAATTTTAGACCCAATCCAGGTGGACAGTGTAGCTATCCCATACACTGACCTCTGACTCACACACATCATGAACTGACAAATCTGGGTGGCTCCTAAATGCTAACACATTAACGTTTACTACTGGTTTACCACATATTTCTGACCACCTGCCGGAGGTATAAACAGACTAAATGGGAGTGGGGGGGTAATCTTAACGTAAGTATTTATAACAATTATGGGATAGTGAGGGTCAAGTGGCTACCAATAAAAGATCTGAGGGCTTTATATTTTGATGCTGCTGCCAGGGAATGGTTTGAGGGCTTCACATTTCGGGGTTAAAAAAAAAAAAAAAAAAATCTTCTCTGCTCTTCCATATTACCACAACACACTATCACACAACCACTCCAAACCATCTCATCCGTTCTGAATGATGCTCCTGGCACTACTCAATGAAGACGGTTCACGTACGGTAAATGCATAAGTGCTACCTGCTGAAGCGTGGAAGGACTGCTGGATCTCAGGGAATAAGACTGCCTCTTCTATATTCAAAACGGGATACATAAAGCTGAGAGAAGGGCAAATAATTATTTATGTAAAGTTTACAATACGAAAAAAAAAAAAAAATCATACTAAAGTGTCTGCTGTGAGTATCTATAAACACAATAAACACAAATTTCAGCATGAGGGTATGATTCCTCCTTTTAAACAAGTCACAGCACTGACCTCAAACATATTGTTTTACCTCTGTCAGGAACACTAAAGACGACTCGGAAGCATTCGAAGCAACAGTAAAATGGATTCGAAAATACTTGAGCGGCCCACAACCAAAATCCATGCATCTACAAGAGCAATTGCCTATCCATTTAAAATTCCAGCACAATGCCCTGGCCCTACTCTCATAAGCGTCGAAATCGGACATATTCTGACACAAATTTTCCGATCATGTGCGTCGGGGCTAGAAGCTGGAATTAGAACACCGACTTGCATTAGGCCACACACGGCGCATTCACTCGATCAGTGCCAGACACGATGCAGATGACAGTAAAAAAAAGCTGTGCCCAAAATGTATTCTTCTGAAATTTAGTGATATTTTTTGTAACCTTTACCCCAACCTACATACCTAGACAATCTGCGTCAGAATATGACAGATTCCGACCTCGCTGAGATTAAGCCCTTGTGGTGGTGTGCACAAGTAACACATGTAAATGACGAATATTCATATCTCCCTGGGAAAACTCCTTACTCAAACAGTAAACGCAGACTTTTTATTCAGCCTCTTCATTACGATGACGATCTCTATTCTTGATAGTCAAAAGTTTTTATACAGTTTGAGAACAATCTTTCGGACTGCATGGATTTACTTCATTCTCGTTGGTCACACGATTTTACTCAGCTGTAAACATCATACAAGAACGACTGTGACCTGAATCAAGGTGAAGTAACTGAGGGACGCATTACAGGTGGCACAGGAGACTTAGTAAACACCTATTTCTCATCGATTTATTTTGCACCTACACTTTTTTTTTATCTTCTTCTATATTACTCGGGCACCTTTTAAAATATTCTTTTACGTTACTGAGGCAAACTATATCATCCTAGAAACACGTTAACATTAAGGCGAGTATTATTGTGTCATTTGCATACCGTACGATATCGCCAGGAAAATGATGCTTTCAAATCTCCTATGCTACCTAGACTCCGAACTCCTGAAGCATTATAGATCATTAATATTAATTTCAAGGGTTAATTCCATCTCTGCTTTCTTCATGAGCGTTCTATCGACGAACACACCAACGGCGAAAACAGCTGGATCCCCGACATTGTATTTCCTCGTGGGACCAATTAGAAAGTGCGAGTGCATGACACCGTGGAAGTCTGGCGATGGCCCACGTCATCATGGTCACTGGGTCCTGCTGCTGCAGTGTGGCATCATCATTGCAACACTACAGTCACTCAGACACACCATAATCGGACCAACATCACCAGTCACACCAACACCAGCACAGTCACAACACCACAAATCAGTCACAGCCACACCACCACCACCACGTCACAACACCACCACCATCAGTCATACTACCACCGGTCACACCACCATCTGCACAACCACCACCACTAATAGTAACACCAACACAAACGCAGTCACACCATCATCAAATGCACACTACCACCACAGTCACGCTCCTCCATCAACATTCCACTGTGGGTCCCATTGTGAGTAGCTTTGGAGATTTCGTACCACTTCCTTAGCGATTTATTTTGTACATTACACATTAATAATATCCATTTCTACCGTCGACAATAACACTCAACACACTGGACAACAATGTCGATGTGGCGTATGCAAAACCAAACTGGTAAGAAAGTGGTGCGAGGGAGCCATTTGGCACCAACACTCAGGCTCGTTGTCTAAGTGGATTTGAAGATTTCATAACACGTCTTCTTTGGCGGTTTATTCTGCACCTGACACCTCGATATAGTTTATTATATATATGTAAATACTGAAGCGATATAAACGGCATACACGAGGATGCTAAAGTGTGATACGGTATACAAAATAAACTGATTATGAAAAGGCGCCATGAAGCCTGCTACGCTACCTAGAAATACGAGTCTCCATCACCACTTAGTTCGCCGACCACACCACCAAACCTCCAAACATTACATCTAAGCTAAACATCACCAACATCTTGCGTCATATTCTCGTCGGCATGGGTGGCTTTCTAGCACCTCTTCCTGGGCGATATATTTTTTAACACATTTTATTATTCCCTTCTTATGTTAGACGAATAAACAACATACAGGAGTATATTAACGTAGTGGATACAGAAAAAAGCTGAAAAGGAAAAGGTACAATGGTCCCTCCTCCAGGAGTATATTAACGAGGTACAATGGAGCCTCCTTCACGCAAGACAGTACTACCCACAGTCACAGCGGACCGTATCTTCAGCAGCGTGGGAGGCTTTCTTGCAGGTCTTTCTAGGCAACTGATTTTATAAATTTCCTGCTTTTTTTTTTCAATAAACATCTTTTATCGATATAGCAGGCGCATATCACACACACACACACACACACACACACACACACACACACACACACACACACACACACATTCAGCGGGCCATACACAGAGATAGCCAGGTACGAAAAAGTTATTACGAAGCCTCCTTGTGCGAAAGAATACCTATCATGAACACCGCAGAACTGCAATGAAACAAATTAACCCATTCAATCCGATAGCGATTTTTAGTACATTCTTGCTAACCTTAAAGTAACCATCTGTAGTGACGAGGATACTGTAATCTCCCTTAAACCGTTCACGACCAACTACTCTTTGCTGAATAAAATGATCCGGACATTGGAAGACTAAACTAAACAAAACAGTGCGTCACCAGATTCAAAGGGTAAAAAAAAAAAAAAAAAGGTGATAGTAAAGGCGACAAGCTGGTGTGACTAGTGGCACTACTGGCTGACCAGTCATTGACCAGTCATAACCAGTGCTCCATTCACCTAACCTCACTCCTCACTTACACAAATAAATCCTATATATATATATATATATATAATAAAAATAACTGCTTACGTTTTATTATCTATCTATCTATACAGACACACACACACACACACACACACACACACACACACACACACAATGTTCCAATATCCCAATAACACCATTTAATATTTGACGGTAAACGTGTATGAAGGCTGGCTTTCGCTGAAATACGTATATGCAAATAAACAGTTCAGAGCAGTCAAGTGTACGGGTGTCGTAATTACATGTATCGGCATTTTTTTATTTTTTTAAGTTAAAACGTATTCTCCATTTTTCTTTCTTTTTACATGAAGAAGCTCTCGTGTTCGTCACACAAAAACGCCCCTGGTTTTATCGATCAACAATCAACTTTCTACCAAGAAACAGTCTTGCTTTAGGGAAGCATAGCGCCATTTCGACAAATAAAATTCCACTACTGTGTGTGTGTGTGTGTGTGTGTGTGTGTGTGTGTGTGTGTGTGTGTGTGTGTGTGTGTGTGTGTGTGTGTGTGTGTGTGTGTTTGTGCGCGTGTGTGCGCGCGCGCTATAATTGGGCGTGGTGTGGAAGCTGGTTGGGGAGGGAACTGAGGCAAAGATAGGGGTTGGGGTGGGGGGGCGGGGCAGAAGCAAGGACAGGGGTAGGGGAAGGGGCAAGGAATGGGGGCAGGGGCGTGGCTCGTTCTCAACAGCAGGGTGAGGGCGGCACCAGAACCAATTACTGGCACTAGTAACACAAATATCGGGCACACGCCAGGAACCTGGGGCCACAATCACAAACAAACTTACGATCTACTGCCGCTCGAATCTATGACTTGTTTTTGCTAGTAAGATATGAAACTAAAGTGCAGAGTCTTTCCATGTCTCCTATGCTCCAACCTCACCCTTCCAAAAAAAAATAATAAAATAAAAAATAATAATAAAAAATAAATAAATAACTGCCATGAGGAGTACAGTATTTCAAGTTGTATCTGGTTTCTGATTGAAGAGTAAGGAGGGGGTAAAAAAAATCTCGTTTCTAGTTCCTGCTGCAAATACAAATACTTTATCAGGGCAGGGAATCGATCCTAAGAATGTTGGTAAAACCTTCTCGTCCTCCTGGCTAAGGATATCCTACCTCTGTGTCAATCGCACCCAATGTTTGCTAGTTTCGGCACGACACTTTCCACCACATCAGTTCTCACACCACACTATGCATAAACTGCAGACTTCAGAGCCAATTAATAATATTCCCAAGACTAAACAACGATCACTTCCAACATTATACAAGTAGCGTACACTGGATTATGATATCCATGACAGAAAAACTCTCTAAAACAACACAGTGCAATAGGGCTTTCTAAGTGACTATTATACCTGGCTGACGGGCTTAACTCGGTCCTGGGGCTGTATTCATAAACATTTCTCAGAATATATCACTTACAAGATTGTTTGTTTGTACATATATCTTCACTCACACAGTTACCATGCATTTCACATCCAAACATGGACGAACTTTAAAATAAGTATGACAAGGCAGTATGTCTAACAATAAATCACTGTTATGGATGTTTGTTTATCGTAAATACTAGTTAGGATACTTTGAGGAAACTACTCCCTGGACCCAGTAACGCATAAATCGTGACTATTATATATGTTTGGGTAAACTTATGAGATTTAGTATGGGCAGAGACCACTCGTCACAATAATACTCGTAAAAAAAAAAATGAACGAAGACTTTTGACTGGCTATTTTGTATCTGAGTAAACTGGCCTTCCAACCGGTAATCTTTCACCGTGGTCAATTCGTAGTATTAATAATGAGCTCAGAGGAGCTGACCTCCGACTATACATTCGCATTGTATTTCTGAGTAACAGAAGCGCTTTACTGAAGCCTGCCATTGCCTTAATTATCTGACATTATGAACATTAACTAAACAGTCACTTGACATTTGTTTCCAGACTTCTTGGGCGACCGTTCGCAGTTTAGTGATACGCCTCATTTTTCACTTGCTGTCACTGATGGTGGGAGTGACGATGTTATCACATTTTATCACGCTGACCCGATGCTGAACTGCAGTGATCAAGGTTTTGAGGTCCAATATCTGTTTAATTCTTACGAAGCACCTTGATTTATACAACGTGAGAGATAGAGAGAGAGAGAGAGAAAGAGAGAGCTAATTCCATGTTATCCTACCACGTCAGTGGCTTGCTGAACTTGGTTAAACTATATATTACTCTTAGCCCGATGACGTAAATCTCACTTTATTATTTCTTTCCTGACGATTCTGACCACGTCTGGGAAGACTTTGAACTAGATGATGCTACAGCTTTCATCAACCCCTTCACTAAAAGGGTGTTCTAAAAAGAGTAAAATCTGGTAGCAGCAAGAATAAAACTAAAGGCATTTCAATAAACTGAATGTGTTAAGTTCCAACACCACTTTCTCATTCAGAGGCACAAACTGAGTCTTTCTTGATCTTCATCTGCTACATGTGCGATTCATTTTGCCATCCCTTCCATAAACTGAAGGACAGGAGGAATATACCGGTATATGATAGGACCGTTGAATTCTAAATAGCACTGGAGACTTGGTTCTTCATCCCATAAATATATAAACATAGATATATAAACACGGTGACATGTAGAGGTGTAAGGAATGTAGGAGGACTGGGCCTTGGGAGCAGGTTGTGAAGCCTATGCCCAGAGTCGGACACACACACACACACACACACACACACACACACACACACACACACACACACACACAAATGCCCCACGAGGTGGCAAAACATGCGTCAGCTTGGCCGCCATGTTGGAAAGGTCGAGTGCACGTCGTCTGCTATGGTCTGCTCTACAATTGTACTGCTTTTAATTTCTCTGCAATGCCACAATGTTACATTAACAAGCGAACAATTGGCACCAGACAACAGGGAATAACTTTTCATGGGTAAGTATAAACAGTTTGTACTATAAAATCAATACAAACGTCATACAGCCCTGCAATGCTCAGACATGCATGCAGACGTGCCGTACTTCCATATTGGGTTTAGTTGTAGTATAAAGAAACTAGTGAATGTGAATGACAGCTGACCTTATAACATAACGTTTGACAGTACCACAATGCATTAAATTCTATTTCACTAGGGTAATCAGCGCACAGTACTAAGATTCTCAAATACTGAGCCACGCAAATATAAGCATGCATAACTGTTTGGTAAAGGTCAAGAAAGCCCTCGTCACCTCACTGTCGTTTTTTCTTGCAATTTTTTGTTGGGACGGCATTGTGCACACATTATGCAAGCAAAATTAGATTATGGTGAATATGTTAGAAATGTATATAGCTACTTCAGAAAAGCAATGTTGGATCACAGTAGCGCATTTTCTGGTGAAATGACTACCCTAACACAACCTAACCATATATGAAGCTAACAGTCTCAGAGGTTCTGCATTTCTAAGGTCATCTGGGGACTTGTAGTTCTATGTTTATTTCAATTCTTAAGACTCTAGCCATTAACTATCAAGCCTTTGAAATTCTGTGAAACTTTCTGCAAATATCCCCACCACCACCACCACCACCACCACCACCACCAAAAAAAAAAAAAAAAAAAAAAAAAAAAAAAAAAAATCCGGGAACTATGTTCCCAGGTTCTGATATTTCTGTTTTCCCCTAAAATCTGATAAATAATTCATTAATATTGCCACACTAGCTGAGTGGCGAGGGCTTTCTTGAATTTAACAATTATCACTTGGTGTTTCCCTGCTTCATCATGTCCTTGTATGTTGTAAACTGTAATACTCATTCAATTCCATTATACATATATCGGTACATATACATTTGATATTTTACAAAAATAAAAGGTATAACCAATATTTTTTTAATACGGTGGCATATAATTTACATACGTTGTCACTCTTTTCTTTCTTTATCAAACTTCATTTCAATTATCACATCAATTCATATGTTTTAAACAATGCTAAAAAGAATTCAACTTCATGCATGTGTTAGGTTTGTCATGAGTCATATTATATTGCAGCCAATCAGATTTCAGCAATAAATTAACTGTACATGGCTCAGAAACACGTGTTGCAAGTAGTTAATGTGGACAGCATTGGAGATGTGTTATGGCAAACACGGACAAAGTATGAAAAGGTGCATTTAATATTACTTTAGAATACTTTATCTATCTATCTATCTATTGCCAGACACCATAATCCCGTAAGGGGTGGCCATTTTACTCTGAGTTATTTGTTTTACAGGGAGGGGCACTAACTCTCCACAACCCACTTGTTGACACGTAGGGAGCACGTATGGTTTGGTTATAGGTTACCACCCAGCGTTGTAAATGGTTTCTTGGCTTACAGGAAACCATTTGGCTTGTCACTCAATATAAAGCCACCTGTAATGGAAAGAAAAGCAATAAGAAGTGACAGGAAAGATGGGAGAAAGAGGAAGAGAGGAGGGCAGGCTCAGAAAAAGAATGATAAAGGCTAAGAAAGAAGTAGGCAGCACTACATGAAGTGAGTGGATGATGGTCGCCACCACCTACCACTACTTAAAAAAAAAAAAAAAAAAAAGGTCAGGCGTAGGACCGAGTTGAGGATGACTCAGCACTTTGAAAGTTTCCCTTTAACCATAGCATAATTATAATTTACCATTACAACACATAAAGATTACCTGTACGTTACAAAACCAGGTGTAGCTCCCCTCTTCCATCGTAAGAACTGACACTCAAAAAATAAAAATGATTCATTTCAACGGAACCAATGCTATTAATACAATTATCAGGCTATTTACGTACATTCATTCTATACAGCAAAGGTTCCCAAACTCTCCCTGGTCATTCCCCACTTTAGTCAGAAAATCGTCGACAGCCCCGCTCCTATCTCCCAAACAGGGGAATCTGCATCCATTTAGGGGTACTTAATAAAGTGCAACAGCATGAAATCTAGCGATATTAAGGAGATTCTTACAAAGTTTTGAGAATATTTTAGAGGTTTTCTAGTTTCATGTACCACGATAACTATTTGGGAGCTAAACTCCTGCCCTTAACCTTAAAATTCACGAATTAAAAGCCAAGAAACATCTGGCCATAAAATATACTTGTATAACCACCAAAACATCAAAATTAATACTCTGGCTGTTTTGGCCTGATGTGCTTATTCTCCCACTGGAAAGTTCAGATTTCACCCAGGAGGGCATTCCCCCCAATCCCCGCCCCACAACTGGGTACTCTTGCTATACGGTAACTTTCAATCTATTCACACACTCCTACAATTCACACACTCATCCTACAACTACCTATCTATCCACACAATCTCATCTTAATTCACACTCGCTCCTCCACTGTCCACTTCGACTAAACCAGTCGACTTTCATGCAAATAATGGGAAAACTTGACACAATCTTCCCCCAGTCTCTCTAACAACCTTCCCCTGCCATCGCTCTTACTATCTTTCACAGTCTAACAACCTTCCCTAGCCTATCACTCTTACAATCTTCCACACTCCCTAACAACCTTCCTTAGTCTATCACTCTAACAATCTTCCTGCCTGTATTTCCAACAATCTTCACCTAGTCGATCACTTAACAGTCTTCCCTAATCTGTCTGTCTCTGTCCCCCCCCCCCTCTCCATCTAACAACCTTCCCCAGTTTAACTAACATTGCTCCCCAGTCTGCCCAACAATGTTCCCCAGTCTATCTTCCCAACAATGTTCCCCAGTCTATCTTCCCAATAATATTCCCCAATCTATCTTCCCAACAATGTTCCCCAGTCTATCTTCCCAACAATGTTCCCCAGTCTATCTTCCCAACAATGTTCCCCAGTCTATCATCCCAACAATGTTCCCCAGTCTATCTTCCCAACAATATTCCCCAGTCTATCATCCCAACAATATTCCCCAGTCTATCTTCCCAACAATGTTCCCCAGTCTATCATCCCAACAATGTTCCCCAGTCTATCTTCCCAACAATATTCCCCAGTCTATCATCCCAACAATATTCCCCAGTCTATCTTCCCAACAATGTTCCCCAGTCTATCTTCCCAATAATATTCCCCAGTCTATCATCCCAACAATGTTCAAAGTCTATCTTCCCAACAATGTTCCCCAGTCTATCATCCCAACAATATTCCCCAGTCTATCTTCCCAACAATGTTCCCCAGTCTATCTTCCCAATAATATTCCCCAGTCTATCTTCCCAACAATGTTCCCCAGTCTATCTTCCCAACAATATTCCCCAGTCTATCTTCCCAACAATGTTCCCCAGTCTATCTTCCCAACAATGTTCCCCAGTCTATCTTCCCAATAATATTCCCCAGTCTATCTTCCCAATAATATTCCCCAGTCTATCTTCCCAACAATGCTTCCCAGTCTAACTTCCCAATAATATTCCCCAGTCTATCTTCCCAATAATATTCCCCAGTCTAACTTCCCAATAATATTCCCCAGTCTATCTTCCCAACAATGCTTCCCAGTCTAACTTCCCAATAATATTCCCCAGTCTATCTTCCCAACAATGTTCCCCAGTCTATCTTCCCAACAATGCTTCCCAGTCTATCTTCCCAATAATATTCCCCAGTCTATCTTCCCAACAATGTTCCCCAGTTTATCTTCCCAACAATGTTCCCCAGTCTATCTTCCCAATAATATTCCCCAGTCTATCTTCCCAACAATGTTCCCCAGTCTATCTTCCCAACAATGTTCCCCAGTCTATCTTCCCAACAATGTTCCCCAGTCTATCTTCCCAACAATGTTCCCCAGTCTATCTTCCCAACAATGTTCCCCAGTCTATCTTCCCAACAATGTTCCCCAGTCTATCTTCCCAATAATATTCCCCAGTCTATCTTCCCAATAATATTCCCCAGTCTATCTTCCCAACAATGCTTCCCAGTCTAACTTCCCAATAATATTCCCCAGTCTATCTTCCCAATAATATTCCCCAGTCTAACTTCCCAATAATATTCCCCAGTCTATCTTCCCAACAATGCTTCCCAGTCTAACTTCCCAATAATATTCCCCAGTCTATCTTCCCAACAATGTTCCCCAGTCTATCTTCCCAACAATGCTTCCCAGTCTATCTTCCCAATAATATTCCCCAGTCTATCTTCCCAACAATGTTCCCCAGTCTATCTTCCCAACAATGTTCCCCAGTCTATCTTCCCAATAATATTCCCCAGTCTATCTTCCCAACAATGTTCCCCAGTCTATCTTCCCAACAATGCTTCCCAGTCTATCTTCCCAACAATCTTTCCCAGTCATCTCCCCCCCCCCCATGGCCTCGTCTTTCACACGCAACCTGGTCGGACATACGGACATACATTATAATTTTTTTTGGCGAAACTGCTTTTGTTTATGAAAAACTATCAACCATAAAAACGTCTTTATTTTATTCTGGCTATCTCCCGATTCTTCAGCCTGAAACTTTTAGGACTAACTATACGAACGTCTTTTCTTTACTCTGGTCATCTCCTGATAATTTTCTTCAGCCTCAGATTATTTGGACTTGAAGATTTCAATGTCTTAATTAACCCCTTACCCATAAGAGCGCTCTCCTACAGTGAATGATATTGTCTAGCACAACAGTAATAAAAAAAAAAAATAATAATAATAATAATACAGTAATGATGATGATGATGATAATGATAATGATGATAATAATAATAATAATAATAATAATAATAATATCTTAAGTGATAGATGGTAGCTACAATGTCTTCGGACAATAATAATAATAATAATAATAATAATAATAATAAACTAGAATACACTAAAATTGTCCAAGAACAATTTTGGTAACTTCCTACAGCCACTGCCTACTGGAACCGAGCTATAAGGGAAGATAGGTCAAGGTCACTGATTTTGTGTGTCACCTTAGGTCAATACATTCTGTAAGTCCACCAAGTTTGGTGGCTCTAGCTTTAATCCTTCATGGAAGATTAGGTGATATCCAGAATATCATGACAATCCCAATTTTTGACTCCCCGTGGTCTCAGAGAATAATTAACCGATTAGAACCATACTCCTTTCCGCACTGCGTCCGCCCTAAGACTATATTGTAGTAGTTTCAGCCTCCTAGCTTAAGCGGTTTTTGAGACAGCGTGGCTGACTCACTCTTCTATGTTCCGGATAATATCCGGAGATCCGGTTGACGGATTGCCACCATATTTGGCCAAAAGATGCGGAAAGCTGTCCGACAGTGATGACCTAGTTTGAAGGCTGTAGGCCATATACCCTTTGAAATATCGTAACTTTCAATTAAGCAATAATAATATTAACACTGACATGAATAATATAACATTCCACAGGGATGTTGGATGTTTTAAAAGCAAAATCTTTAGACCTAATACTGAAGACTGTGCGCACGAAAGAATCTAAACTAGCATGGGTAGGGCGGAAGGAAAGCTACAAGTTGCACAGGTACTTATATTAAAATGAATTACATATATCAAGAAATTTCTCTCCGACTCAAAAACAACTTTTTGCCCTGACGACTTACGTAGCAGTGTGTGTGTGTGTGTGTGTGTGTGTGTGTGTGTGTGTGTGTGTGTGTGTGTGTGTGTGTGTGTGTGTGTGTGTGTGTGTGTGTGTGTGTGTGTGTGTGTGTGTGTGTGTGTGTGTGTGTGTGTGTGTGTGTGTGTGTGTGTGTGTGTGTGTGTGTGTGTGTGTGTGTGTGTGTGTGTGTGTGTGTGTGTGTGTGTGTGTGTGTGTGTGTGTGTGTGTGTGTGTGTGTGTGTGTGTGTGTGTGTGTGTGTGTGTGTGTGTGTGTGTGTGTGTGTGTGTGTGTGTGTGTGTGTGTGTGTGTGTGTGTGTGTGTGTGTGTGTGTGTGTGTGTGTGTGTGTGTGTGTGTGTGTGTGTGTGTGTGTGTGTGTGTGTGTGTGTGTGTGTGTGTGTGTGTGTGTGTGTGTGTGTGTGTGTGTGTGTGTGTGTGTGTGTGTGTGTGTGTGTGTGTGTGTGTGTGTGTGTGTGTGTGTGTGTGTGTGTGTGTGTGTGTGTGTGTGTGTGTAAAGATGGCGTGTTTTCTGCTGGTGGGAGAATGTGAGTGGCCTAAGAATAAATGCAGTCGCGGGGTGACTCCACTTTAGCCTGGCTGGTGACTGTGCACCTACTTGTGAATGATGCTTTCTCTCTCTCTCTCTCTCTTACAACATGTATGTATGTACGTACGTACGTATGTATGTATAATAACCACGCTCTGTGAGGCGCATCACAGGGAACAACATCTGATGGTTCTGTAGCTATTTCTTCTACTGATAAAGCAGATCTCTTCGCACAGACTTTCTCCTCCAATTCCACCTTAGACGATTCCGGTGCTGTTCCTCCATCACTTCTCCCCTCTGACTTCCTCATGGCTGACATTAAAATTTCTTCAGTTGATGTATTTTCTGCCATCACTGGCCTCAGTATTAACAAGGCATATGGGCCTGATGGGGTCCCTCCTGTTGTTCTCAAGAACTGTGCTTCTGTGCTTACACCCTGCCTAGGCAAACTATTTCGCCTTTGTCTGTCAACTTGTACCTTTCCTTCTTGCTGGAAGTTTGCTCTCATTCAGCCAGTCCCAAAGAAGGGTGACCACTCCCAACCCTCCAACTATCGTCCAATTGCTTTAACGTCCTGTATTTCAAAAGTTTTCGAGTCAATTCTTAATAGAAAAATTTTAAGGCATCTTTCCTATCACAACCTTCTTTCCGATCGTCAGTATGGGTTCCGTCAGGGACGCTCCACTGGCGATCTTCTCACCTACCTTTCAGACTCCTGGTCATCCTCCTTTCGGGACTTTGGCGAAAGCTTTGCCATTGCACTTGACATCTCAAAGGCTTTCGATCGAGTCTGGCATAAATCTTTAATTTCCAAACTGCCCTCCTACGGTTTCTATCCTTCTATCTGTGCCTTCATCGCTAGCTTCCTTTCTGGTCGTTCTATAGCCGCTGTTGTAGACGGCCATCGTTCTTCTCCTAGATCTATCAACAGTGGTGTTCCTCAGGGCTCTGCCCTATCACCAACTCTCTTCCTTTTATTCATCAATGATCTTCTAAGCTGTACATCTAACCCTAGCCACTCATACGCTGATGACTCCACCCTTCACCTTTCCATTCGGTTCCCGCAACGCCCATCTCAACAGTTACTTCAACAAACAAGGGATGAGGCTATGGCACACCTAATGTCTGACTTGGCTCGTATCGCTGACTGGGGTAAAAATAATATGGTTGTCTTTAATGCATCTAAGACTCAGTTCTTACACCTATCAACCCGACAAAATCTTCCACAGGTATACCCATTAATGTTTAATAATATTCAGCTTAATCCTGCATCATCCTTGAACATGCTTGGGGTTTCATTTACTCAAGACTTATCTTGGAAAGATCATATTACATCTCTTGTAAAATCTGCTTCTAAGAGATTGGGTGTGCTAAGCCGACTCAGCTCTTTCTTTACCCCTGCACAATTGTTGACTCTATACAGAGGTTTTATCCGCCCCTGTGTGGAGTACAACTCTCATGTGTGGGGAGGCTCCCCACATACAGCTCTTCTCAATAGGGTGGAGTCAAAGGCTTTTTGTCTCATTAACTCTCCTCCTCTTACTGACTCCCTTCAACCTCTGTCTCTTCGCCGCACTGTTGCATCTTTATCTCTTTTCTATCGCTACTTTAATAGTCACTGCTCCTCTGAACTGTCTGCTTGCATTCCTCCACCTCTACGACGGGCGCGTAGCACCCGTCTGGCAGCAAACTCTCATCCCTTTTCTGTCCAACTCTCTAATGCAAGAGTTAACCGTTACTCCCAGTCTTTCATTTATGCAACAGGTCAGCTCTGGAACTGTCTCCCTCTGTCTGTATTTCCTGCTGCCTATGATCTCCAGTCTTTCAAACGCAGTGTGTCCAGGCATCTCAAAATGATCGGATCTTGATTTTGGCTCTCTATTGTATTTTGTTTTTCTCTTGGAGGGAACTGTTACTGCGGGCCATGGCCTTTGGTTCCTTCTTCCTCGCATAAAAAAAAAAAAAAAAAAAATCAACTTCACTCGTATAACACATCCTTATTATGCATCGTGGTTTTAAAAACTCGATAATCGTCACAAGCTGTTACAGGTGACGTTACATGGGAGGAGTCATTCACAAGGATGCAATCTGATATAATCAAGGGACTTTTGCTTATACTTAAATACATCGTCTGGCAGTTTCAAGAATTTAAAAACATGTATCGAAGTACTGGATAGATCCACGACCATATGTAGCTTAGTTAAACTGAAGCACCACACGAGTTTCAATAGTTAAGCACGTAGCATTTGAAAATCCTTGGGAAGCTACAATGCAGCACCTAGCATGTGAAAATCCTTGGGAAGCTTCAACGAATAAACCTTGTATCTGAAATCCTTGGGATGCTCCAGTGATGCACCTTGCATGTGAAAATTCTTGGAAAGCTACAGTGAAGCATCACACGGAGCTTCGCTAGTGCAACACCTTGCCTGTAAAGGCCTCTGGGTGTAACTGACTGACTGGGACGCTCCTGGAGAGGTTCCCGCATCTAAAAATGTGCTTAACTTGAAGGGATTTTCAGAGGATTTCCAGAGAGAAGGAAGGAGTGAACTTAAACCAAAAGGGACCTCAACGACAAACATCACGCGTACCATTTCACCATCCACACCGCCGGCCACCTGCCTCATTCCCACCCAATCAGCACCCACCAATCTCACCCAAGTACACATCACAAAATATTTTTACACTTCTCTAGCGGAGAAGGGGGGGGGGGAGAAATGACCCTTCAATCTGACTACAAATGACCATAAACTGAGCGGAAAGGATAAATGTGTCTGATCAGAACAAATATACTATAATTCTGCCGACTTCTATTCAGTCGGACACGTCCGTATCGGCACAATTTAATAAATCGTCACGAGCAAAAGCTTCTCTGAACGACTTCGGCACCATCCCACTTCAATCCAGCGAAGACGGATGCCAAGAACCAGGTAAGGCTTGCTGCTGTAACCGTGCTTCCAGGAAGAGGACGCATGATCGGTACAACTGGGGACCTGGATATAACATCGACGGTCGAGGGTCATAATTCTAGGGGAAGACTATGAGAGCAAAAATAAACTGTCTGTTTTAATGACCCACTCGTAGTCAACTGGCATTAATCTAAGGCCTTGTGTGTGCATGATCGAAGGCTAAAGAGCTCATACTGCAGGTGTACGAGCAGCTACTACAGGACGAAAACACAGGTGTCGTCGTCGTCATATGAGCTCTTACGGTCGTATCGTTAAAATGGAGTAAGCTAAGTGATTGTGCAGACAAGCTCATAATATCTGACGATCAATTAAGGAACACCTGCACTAGTTCGATGTGACCTGCATGCACCTGTATTACAGAATGTAGTTTGCAACGATACAAATACGTTTTTCATGTCCTAAACCAGAATCAAGTGTCATATATATCGTCGAAAGGTAGCAGCTATAGTCAAGACTTTCACGCTCTTGTACTTTAAATACTACGCACCTTACGGGAAAATCTGAAACTCTATGTACAAGTATTTGCTTGTATTCTTTATAAATACGTGACATAGTATGAAATGTATGCGAGTATAAGTCTTTATTATCCAATTTCAGAACAATAGGTAACACTACGTCCTTTGTAACTCGATTCCAATTCGGCAGCTTTGACGCTGCGAAAATATTAGGCTGGAACTCCGATTCTGCGATATTACAAAAACACCCACTCCAAACCTGATGCGACAAGGAGCTGCTGGATGAAGCTGACGGATTATAGCAACTGTACATTATTTTATCCCCTCCCTTCCCGTGTCACGTGCCGAGATTACAGTCTTGCTGAGAATACGTGGTGCTGTTTCAGCCTCTTATTATTCGGATACCTAACCTAACCTAACCTATATACTGTGACATTTCTATCTAATTACTACATTAATAAGGATTACAACACCTAACCCATTGGGTGGAACTCCTGTTACGGGCAGCTGTTCTAAACACCGCGCTAGGGCACATGGAAGCATATTAATGTGGTAAATAGGTAGAAATGTCACAAAATATTAGATAGGCTGGGTTAAGTATCCGAATAATAAGGGGCTGAAACAGCACCACGCAATCTCAGCACGGCTGCAATCTCAGCACCTGACACTGGTCCACATTAGTCTATTACTAATTACGCTTGGTTGTGCGTGGTGGCGACCATCGTCCACTCACTTGACGTGGTGCTACCTACCTCATCTTCCCCTTTCTCATTCAATTTCTGTCTACCCTCTTCTCTTCCCACTTCTTCCTTTCCGCTGTGTCACTTTTTATTACCTTTTTCCACTTCAAATGGTTCTACACTGAGTGACAAGAATAATGGTTTCCTGTAACTAAAATAACCATTTACAACGCTGGGTGGTAACCATAACCCCAAATTATGAGGTAATGTGGAGTCTACTATGGTATTCCTGTTAACTTGGTGGAGACGCAAGTCCGGCGTCCACCCAGGAACCAAATATCCACAATTTTCTCCGCGCCTTGCTGTGGCTAGCCACCGTCAGTTGCAACGGAACACTGGTTCACTGCACGGGACGGCCCTTCAGGGGCGGTTGCTTGCCAGCAGCTGATAAGCCTGCCCAGCCAAACAGACTGGGGTTGTTCAGCAACAACCAACGATACTACACCAAACCAGCATGACTTATCTACAAAGCAACTTAACAATTTCTCCCATCAACAGTACATCATACATGTCCCACCCACCTTCACAACACACACACACACACACACACACACACACACACACACACACACACACACACACAAAAGTTCGTTATTTGTTTTCTAACCTATACACTTTTCCAATTCCGGTTTTGGTGATGGGATTATGACTTAACAGCACATAAGTAATGCTGAAGTTTCCAGCGAAAATGGCATTCACAGGAGGAAAAAATCAAAATAATCCAATTCTGGGATAAGACCACATCATACGTCACGATCCGACGTCGATTGCCGTGAATTCAAGGTATACAACACCATACACCATACATCTGTGTCACCCACCTACACAATACCAATCTCACCCACCTATACAACGCTGCACGCCTGCCTCGTCTCACCCACATACATAACACCGCACACTTGTCTAGTCTCATCCACCGACACAACACTACACACCTGTCCCACCCACCTGCCTTCCTCCCGCTCTCAGAATTACACCTGTACCACAAATCTAACACCTGCCATTACACTTAGGTTCGTATTCTAAGTGACTTTGAAGATTTTGTTACTCCTCTTCCTCAGCACTACATCTCAATATCCTTTTTTATGTCAATGATGCAAACTATGACGATAGTTAAACGAAATAAATAACATACAAGATAATTAAAATGTGTAATATGGAAAACTAAGTGCTATGGAAGGAATGCTACGAAGCCCAATCTCACCTAAAATAAGAATACAACATAGAAATCAAGGCTACACACTCCCGCAAACCAATTTCCAATCAACTCCCACAAACTTTTCCTGCCCTGGCGCTCCACTACCACCTGTGTAACCTAATCAGTGGTGATTAAGGGAGAGTCACCTGCTGCCACGTGACCTGTCCCCCCGTCAGACTGCGCTGGCTACCCTAACATGTTTGTTCTTCCCTGTCAGTTATCCCTAACCCTTGGCAGCTCAGCAGATGGCCAAGTGACGTCAGACAGGAGTGTCAACTATACTAGTAACCAAGGAGACCCATCCTAACTTCATAACTATGGCTCAACGAATTTAATTCAACCACGACTCAGTACTCCAAATGTGGGAGTTACGTAGTTCCCTTAAGTAAAAACATATTCTAACCCCTTAAACCAAAAGATATAATTAGCTATATCTGGATGGATTTGATATAGCTTTGATTAACCCTTGCATATGAGAGGCCTTCCGAGGGTTAACTAAAATCGTATGGATGTAAGAAGAATATATGACCAATCCGCCACCGAATTTAAATGAGCCAGTATTCTGTTTCGCTTTTGACGTACGATATGCAACCATATGCTTCTTTTTCGTAATCATGCCAATACTTCCAGCACTTTACGTTGCAAGTGTTTATGGTCAGATATATGATAATCGTTCTCTCTCTCTCTCTCTCTCTCTCTCACACACACACACACACACACACACACACACACACACACTTGCGACTATCATAAATGAATATTAGCTATTAAGTTATCATTGGTTAAAATAATTTCACTAGCGCTATATCCGTTACTGGTGGCTAAAAAAAAAAAAAAAAATGCATAAATAAATGTCAGCATTCTGGGAGATGCTGTGGAGTGCAAGTGACTGACTACCTCCACTATCGTTCTTTCACCTTAACCCCTCTGTTTTTCTATTGTTAATCTCTTGCTACAACTCAACTTTCAAGATGTAAGAGATGGCAATTTTGAGGCATGTTATGAGATTTTATATATATATAGGCAAAAAATTAATGATTAAATAAATAATCGTTCACAATGAAAAACTTCGAGTAATACAGAAGTACATCCCTTGAATTCGGTGACATATTTTTTAGGTTGCTCTTACTGTCAACAGACAACTTTTGCTCAATTTAGAAAGGGCAGTACCAAGTGTGGGGGTTAATCAAGGCTATTTCAAACCCTTCAAGTTCAGAGTCGCTCCTAAATTGAATCGAACAGAATGGAGACGGCACAAATAAAGAAATACGTCATCAGACTGAACGGCTGTAAAAATCGTCTTACGAAAAATAAAACAATGCTATATTTAATTTGGAAATATCGGTACTACAGAGGAAGAGGGAACTGAACATTTTTTTTTTTTTAATGCAAGAAAGAAGGAACCAAAGGCCAGGAGCCCGTAAGATTGCTCCCTCCAAGAAGAAAAAAATAAAAAACTAGACAGCAGCGAGACAAATTCAAGATCCGTTCATTACAAAGTGCCTGGACACACTGCGTTTGAAAGACTGAATATCAGGGACAGTAGGAAATACAGACAGAGGAAGACAGTTCAACAGCTGACCTGTTGCTTAGATGAAGGACTGGGAGCAACGGTTAACTCTTGCATTAGACAGCTGGACAGAAAAGGGATGAGAGTTTGTTCCTAGACGGTGTGCTACGCGCACGCCGTAGTGGTGTAGGGATGCAAGCAGACATTTCAGAGGAGCAGTGACCATTGAAGTAGTGGTAGAAAAAATATACAGATGCAACAATGCGGCGAGGAGACAGTGGTTGAAGGAAGCCAGGAAGAGGAGGAGAGTAAACGAAACGAAAAGCCTTTGACTTCACCTTGCTGAGAAGGGCTGTATGTGGGGAGCCTCCCACACATGAGAGGTGTGTAAAGTCAAGCTCTTGAAATCTATAAAACCCAAAATTATCCTTGGTGAAAGTAGAAAAATCGGACCTTTTTCGCGGTTCAGGGGGTAGGCAGGGTCAAGGATTTGCAGTCTTTAGGGGGTCTAAACCAGTAGTTCTTAAGCTTTTTCAGCCCCAAACCCCCAAGTTCAACTCCAAGTCAATCTCAAATATTATTAATCCTTTCACTTTCAATTTCGAGAGAGAGAGAGAGAGAGAGAGAGAGACAGACAGACAGACAGACAGACACACAGACAGAGAATAGCTATGAAAAAAGCTCAATTCTATGAATACTTTGATTTGTGAAATGTGAGACAGCTTTCATACACAGTGATTCTGTATAGTTAACACACAAAATTCATTTTTTTCAGGATGCCTTTCTGGATACTCCCAAGAATCCATTTCAGGGTATCGAGGCACCACTTTAGAAGTACACTTGATTTAAGTGGTGTGCACTTACCATATTGCAATTCAATTTCCATGATCTGTTACGATTATAAGTTCACACGACAGAGGTAACCCATTCACTCCAATGTCTATTCTATATTATTTTTTTTAATTACTTTTTTGTTAATTACTAACCCCAAACAAATCTATACTCAGTTTGAGACAGCTTTTGAACTGGAGTGGCCAGAAAGTCTCCACTAACCCTTTCACAATCTGATGACTCACGCAAGTGAAATTCTGTCATGGTCACATTATTATACTATAAATGCATCACCGGACTGAACGGATTAACTATCAAAACGGTTATTTACTACCCACTTCACTCTACCTATCTATATCTATTACCAGACGTCTTAATCCCGTAAGGGGTGGCCACAAACAAAACGCCTCCATGTTGCCCTATCCCCCGCCATTTCACTGCCCTGCTCCCAACTCACATCCTCCTCTCCAATATACCTCTCCATTCCATCCCTCCATCTCATGCTTGGCCTCCCTCTCCCTGTCCCCCCTTCCACCTCATTCACATACACTCTCCTCGTCAGTCTCTCCCTCTCCATCCCCTCCACATGGCCAAACCACCTCATTGTGTTTCTCCTAAAGCTTCCTATCACATCCACATCCACACCACAACGCTCCTTCACTTCCTCATTTGTCAGTCTGTCTCTCCATGTGACTCCACATGCTCCAGTTAAATAACTCATTTTCACTGCTCTCACTCCTGACTTATGTCCCTCCAAGAGGGTCCAAGCTTCACTTCCATACGTTAGAGAGTGTATCACAATGCTGTCATGAAGTAACTTTTTCACTTCCATGCTCACTTCCCTGTTTCTTATCACTGTTGTCAAAGAACCAGCAATCTTTCTTCCTTGTCGTAACCTTTCAAGCACTTCATTCTGTAAACTTCCATCCTTACTCATCACACTACCCAAGTACTTGAACGTACTCACATTTTCCATTTCCTCCTCATCCAACCTCACTGTACATTCAATGGCTTCATTTCTCTCGAAGACCATAACTTTACGCTTCCTTACATTATTCCGTTTGTTACACTCTCCCAAACTCTTTCACCAAGTCTTGCAGCTTTTTGGTCAGAATTTGGCACTGTGGGCAAGATCATGGTACCTGCAAACATTCTGTGATAGAAAGACTATTTGTCCCGCACATTTTTGCGGGCAAGCACTACAGTAGTATATTTCTCTCTCTCTCTCTCTCTCTCTCTCTCTCTCTCTCTCTCTCTCTCTCTCACACACACACACACACTTACAATCCTTTTGATTGGAAGTGTATGTTCAGTCAGAGATGCTTAACTAATACAATATTCCTTTTAAACACTACAGCTGAGGCAAAATAACTTAAGATGATTTCCCTCCTATAACGAACATCAGCTTCTGCAGGAAGAAAAACACATGGGAAAATTCTACACCTTACTTTATTTGTCGGGATTATTCTATACTTCTTTCCTTGTCTGAAATATTCTGCACTCTCCTTTCTTGTCTGAAATATTCCGCACTCTCCTTTCCTTGTCTGAAATATTCTGCACTCTCCTTTCCTTGTATGAAATATTCTGCACTCTCCTTTCCTTGTATGAAATATTCTGCACGCTCCCTCCCTTGTCAGGAATAGTCTACAACTCCCCTTTCCTCGTCTTTCTTGAAAAAATAAAAATAAAAAAATTTTTGAAGGTACACTGACCCGGTCGTGTTTATTTGTGAATCAATATCGTGGTCTTCCTCATTCCATGTTAGCAGATGTTACAATCTTTAGTACGTGTATGCTTGTGTTTTTTTTGCTTCCAAAATACCTAAATCTTAAATTTACCGTATTCTCATTTTATATGATACTGTTGTTGGACAACAGACATCCTCTGCGTAGAATATTTTTTCATCTCATATTTCCCTTATGCCATTCGGTACGGAATTGTTGATGTTTATGGCTGTTCTCTACTTCCAATATAACCCCATCTTCATCTCAAATTTCCTTTATGAAATATACCTTCATCTCGACTTTTCCTTGTGTTCATTCTATACACTACTGCTGTTGCATTGGGGCACTCATCTACTAAAACAATTACTGGTATTGCTCAGGGTTGAGATCCGTCCCTTCACTAATTAGCTACTTTTCTTTCTTTCTTCGCTGATCAGGGTGCTGAGCTGTATAGCTGCAGACAAAAATATCGCTCCAAATTTAGTCGACCAATCATGAAACTCCTACACAAAATTCTGGGAAAGTGTTTTTAGCTGTAAGCAGGGCCGTGGCTCTAAGATAGCTTGACGGGGTTTCCAAAGCCACTGACCACTGGTCTTCATGGAATGAAAGTAAACCGATGCTTACTACCTTAACCGTACATCTCAGCTCCTATGACTCTTAATCTCCCAAAGAATCCAAGTTACCTGGAAAAACCTGGAAATAAAGCTAAGGGATGCCATTACCACACAATTTGATTACCTTTCTAAGTAATGATTCTCGACATCTCTTGGTTCTCTTCTTAACACCTCTCGGGAACAACTAAATTATTCCTCTTGCAACAACCTTACCTTCCGTGAGGTTGTGTATGCTATGTCAATCACGTGCTTCCCTCAACCACTTCAATATGTTGACGTATAATCCTTTACCTTCTTTCTAATTCCAAACGATTTTATTAGGTATAAGAAAGATCTCCCCTACTGAACGCCAGGGACGAATAAAGGTCGTGTCAAACCACTGCATTCAAAGTCTCATAAGCTGAATAAAACAATCTGAATATAGCATCGATTAAATGAAAAATACGTCATCCCAGTGAAGTGCACAGTAAACCCAACACCCCTGCCATGCTCGCCTTCTATGTAGAGTACAGCTTTCATGTAATGGGTGACCTATAAATAACGTCTTTAGTACGATGATATTATGAATTTTTTGCCCCCCCCCCTCTCTCTCAAAAAGAGGGAAGGAATTAAAATTGTTCCTACTCCAGCCGATTTTAAAATTTGTATGGGGTGACCCCAGTTACCAATTAGGAAGGGTAACACACACACACACACACACACACACACACACACACACACACACACACACACACACACACACACACGCACGCACGCACGCACGCGCGCACACACGCACACACACACACACACACGCACACACACACACACACACGCACACACACACACACACACACACACACACACACGGAGATAGTTCAGAAAACACCCAACCCGAGAAGCCACCCCTCAAGAAAAAAAAAAAAAAAAAGTAATATCTTTTCAATGCGGACTTTTAAAACTTTTCAAGACTGAGTTAAAAGACACAGTGATGATACCGAGATATTATGAACTAAACTGTGCATTATACGCTTGTTTTCTTCTGAGCATTTATGATGCCAACTTGTGACCCAGTTAACTGGCTAACGAAGTAGCAAGTGGTGGAGGAAGCGAGACAGGTGTGAGAAGTGTGGCACGTGAGTCATAAGAGCAGGCCTATGTGACCTTGGCAAATTTACAAACTGCGGCACCACAAATCTCTCAACGGGCAGACTAACCCTTCTAATACAAAAAAATAACCGATTCACACACACACACACACACACACACACACACAACCTCTGTGTATTTACTATTTAGCTATACATAAATATCTAATTATAAACGTGTGTACGGTACTTATGAATGTTTACCCACACAAACACTGTATTTGCCTTCGATCTTACATGATGATTCTGCCGTTGCTTGTCCTCCGATCACCCGATGACCTCGTGAAAAATGTTCGCAGTGGTTCAGTGTGAAAGTACCAACTCACTGCAAGTGGACATCTCAGTTAACTTCGATATACCACTGTCATTGCTGTCGATACTGTACCCTATCGTATATGCAATCTTATGGGGGAATGGGGAGGCACTGAGTTTAATATCCACAAAATATAAGTTATTTGTGTCTCCCATTAAGTGAAATCCCTCACCTCTACTACTACGAATTTAATAAAGGCGTCAAATCTGTTAGCTAAAACCGCGTTGTTGTTGTTGTCATTGTTTTGTATGACTGACCAGACATGCAGCGTGGTTGTCGGCGGTGCACTATGGTGTTGACACAAGGGTATGAAGCAGCATCCACGGGCACTGATGCAGCCACTCACAACACCCACAACCTCAGTACTGACGCACCACACCATCACGACCCTCATCCCGCGCCAACCCTCCACCACTCCCCATCCCCTACCCCCCACCCACCATCAGGCTTACGCGCTCACTTCCCTTACAAGTCAGTGCAAACGTTTACCATCTAACACATGAATCCTGAAATGCCACCAACGTTAATACTTGAACAAGTTACTCGCGTAATAAAATACTATCACAACTAGTACTCAAAGCTACATTACAAGATTATTTCCTTATAATATCCATGAACATATATTGGTCATCTACTTAATTCCGATGGCGTATTCTTTAATTCAATCTTGCAGCGTCACGCGGACTACTATATTCAACCTAAGAAAGATTTCTCGAACTGAAAACGTAATTAAAGCTGTATCTAACCCCTGCCGTTTGGAAAGTGTCCTTTAAGCCAAATAGAATTGTCTGAGTACAGCAAGTAAATACATAAAAAATTACATCATTTGAGTAAAGTGGTTAATATGTGAAATTCTTTTATTATATATATATATATATATATATATATATATATATATATATATATATATATATACACGTATATTTTGCACACCACAGTTCTGTTACAGAGGCCCCAGTTAGCAACTAGAAACATCAGTGGGCATAATTATATCACACCTGATTATACGCAATACAAGTTGTCTCATGGCAGTAAATCAACTTTCCAGCGGAGAGGGGCTGGGTGTGACTGGGGATGGTCTGCAGTGATCCCGGACGGTACGAGAAGAAAAAAAAAAAAATCAGAGGGACTGGCGACTAGCGGGAAAGGCCCAGTAAAGTTTATGCCCCGATGGATCGCAAAAGCAAAAACACGGGGAAAGGTATGTTGAGGCAAAAGACCGACTGGGGAAAGAACCATAATGGGAAGAGAGTACGTGTGAAAGACAGGGAGATAACAGGTAGGTTTAAAGGAGACACGACACAGGGAAGAGAAGGCAAAATGAGGACGACAAAGAAATTGAAGTGGAAGGGGAAAAAATAATAGAGGAAGGTATGTACGCCAAGAAGAAACTGAGTAAGGTGGAAGGAGGAGAAATTTCTAACCCAAGTGTGCTGGAA
Source organism: Coenobita brevimanus (assembly GCF_032717465.1). Taxonomy (NCBI): domain Eukaryota; kingdom Metazoa; phylum Arthropoda; class Malacostraca; order Decapoda; family Coenobitidae; genus Coenobita; species Coenobita brevimanus. The sequence goes on from NC_137050.1 coordinate 18,360,706, forward strand.
AAACAAGAGGAAAACCACAAAATACAAACATAAACAAGAACACTCCAGAGGCAAGATCAAATAAAACAATGAAGAATTAGTAGCAAACAAAATGAGAACCGCTGCACTGAACGTGTTTCCACATTAATATTCATGATTAAAAATATTCCTGACGGAGTAAAACTTACAGTGCTTAACCCTTCTTCTGGTGGTAGAAGTGAAGTGAAAAAGGGACGTCATCGTTCTGAATGAGTTAATGGCTACTATTTCTGATTCCTTCCCTACGCAAGGAGTTCCCTAAGATGATAGTACAAATAAGAGGGTTTAAAAGATGTAACACTATTCACGGGGTCAATATTCAGGACGTTACCCTACGAGACAGAACGATGTTCTACATAATCTAGCGAAAAGATGAATTTCATCACTGGGCGCAGTGCGAGGGGGTTGAAAGGAGACAAGTAGGAGGGGAAGGCTTTGAGGCTCCGACGTGGTGGGGGAGGTGTGCAGGAGACGCCGTGTAGCGAAAGGTATGGAGGGGGTGGGAGTGGGGGGAGACATGAAAGGGTCGGAGTGGGGAGAAGACGTGGAAGGGTCGGAGTGGGGAGAAGACGTGGAAGGGTCGGAGTAGGGGAAAGACGTGAATGGGTCGGAGTGGGGGGAAGACGTACAAGGGTCGGAGTGGGCGGAAGACGTGGAAGGGTCGGTGTGGGGGGAAGACATGGAAAGGTCGGAGTGGGGGGAAGACGTGGAAGGGTCGGAGCGGGGGAGAAGACGTGGAAGGGTCGGAGTGGGGGGAAGACGTGGAAGGGTCGGAGTGGGGGGAAGACGTGGAAGGGTCGGAGCGGGGGGGAAGACGTGGAAGGGTCGGAGCGGGGGGAAGACGTGGAAGAGTCGGAGCGGGGGAGAAGACGTGGAAGGGTCGGAGTGGGGGGAAGACATGGAAAGGTCGGAGTGGGGGGAAGACGTGGAAGGGTCAGGGTCGGAGCGGGGGAGAAGACGTGGAAGGGTCGGAGCGGGGGGGAAGACGTGGAAGGGTCGAAGTGGATGGAGATGTGGTGGTGGCGTGTAGGGGTCGGAGTGGATGGAGATGGTGTGGTGGCGCGGAGAAGTTGGAGTGGATGGAGATGTGGTGGTGGTGTGGAAGGGTCGGAGCGGATGGAGATGTGGTGGTGGCATGGGTGGGTCGGAGTGGGTGATGTGATGGTGGCGTGGGTGGGTCGGAGTGGATGGAGATGTGGTGGTGGCATGGATGGGTCGGAGAGGGTGATGTGATGGTGGCGTGGGTGTGTCGGAGTGGGTGGAGATGTGGTGGTGGCGTGGGTGGAGATGTGGTGGTGGCGTGGGTGGAGATGTGGTGGTGGCGTGGGTGGGTCGGAGTGGGTGGAGATATGGTGGGGGTGACATGGAGGGGGGGGGGGGCGAGAGTCTCTGCAGATGCGGCGTGGTTCCCCAACTAAGGTAGCACGTGACCCGATAGCGATGGCCGACGTGGGAACAAACACATGGCCCGAAACTCACTGATTATGTATATTAATCAACGTGGTTTTCCCCTCCGACACACCAGGTTAATCCCGTGTGGCGCCCCACCGGGGTCGGCCCACGGCAATGACGAAGTTGGAACTATCATTAGGCTATGCGGCAGGATAAATGATGAGAAAAAAAAAAAACAATAAAACAATAAAAAAAAGTCTTCAAATTCTAACTACGCTGAGACTCAAGGCACTAAACAAGAGAAAAGGTGAGATGAATAAATACATACATACCGGAAATACGTAAACAAACTCAGAACAAGAGCAATCCGAGATTGCAAACCTCTGCCAAGGCGGTGTGTCTTAGAGAGATGTTATCTGGAAATTTTTGTGCATATACTGTTGACATTTTTAATCGAAATAGAAGCAAAAATGCTGACATTGCCACGATCCCGCAATGATAGAAAATCTTTAAAAAAAAATCCTGGATCCGGATGATAATCCGGATCACCACCAAAATCTAATGGATTGTTCCTTGGACCATATACCCTACCCCTCAAAAAAAAAAAAAAAAAAAAAAAAAAAAAAAAAAAAAATCCATTCATAACTTTTTGAGCAATCTTGCGAACAGACAAGCTGACAAACCAACACCGGCAAAAACAACCTCCTTGGCGGGGGTAACAATAAGAGAAGTCGTGGGACTCTGATTAGGCTGGAGCTATCACCAGCTATCCCTGTAATCAGTCTGTTTTTAGATGATGGAGCTGGACCACTCCCGCAACTGTCATATTCAGGTGCTGTTGCATGAAATTCTATGAGTCTTATTTACGAGGCAGAAAAGAATGACTTGTCAAATCCATTACCCAATCAGACAACACCTGGCAAGGCAATCATCTGAGAGGAAATGGATGAAGAATCTTCATGGCTACAAGAAAAACCGTTAGACCTTAAGCAAACAACTAATAAGGAAAAAATTGTCGCTTAGGAACTTTTATTCGGCTACATTGTATCTAGGCACAGGATATGGGTAAATGTAATAAAAACAAGAGCCTTGGAACTAACAGAAGTGTAACTTTCACTAGCCATCACTAGCTAAGGATAACTGAGGAAAAATAAAATTAACGTTTGGAACTATGACGCGTTTTTTCTAACCTGGCAAAGATGCCCAGCCCCACTCAGCTCGGTTGATTACCATGTGTATACAGACTGGTGGGCTGGTTTGACGAGAAACCAATCACACGTATTCCTACCTCATAACTTAGGCCGGGGGTTCCCAACCAGGTGCTCGCGAGCACCACTGTGCTCTGTGATGGTCTGGCAGTGCTCTTTCCCAGCGGATAAAATCGTGCTCGCGAGCACCAGCTCTTTGTAGGCCTAACTGCCGTATTCATAATCCCCTGTAAGACCATCAACATCATCATCCTTTTCTTTTGTTTTATATATATATATATCAATCAATCAATCAATCAATCATTTCCTGTGGCACCCTCGGGGATGCATAGGGCCTCGATGAACTCACACCACCACATCCTATCTTGTGCTAACTCCTCAAGATCTCCCCAACACTCATCTCCAGCTTCCCGTCTCATTGTCCTCACCCACGTCTCTTTTGGCCTTCCTCTACCTCTCCTACCAAGTGCCACCCACCCTGGTGTACCTCGTACTATTCCCTGTCTCCTATACACATGTCCTAGCCACTTCCATCGTGAGAATCTAACATATTCATCGATCGGCTGCACTCCCGTTATTTCTCTAATTCTACTATTTGGTATCCTTTCCCACCACTTAACTCCTAATATTCTTCTAAGTGCTTTATTTTCAAACACCAAGAATTTATTTTCCATAGTCACTGTGCTGTACCAAGACTCGTGTCCATAAATTAAGATATATATATATATATATATATATATATATATATATATATATAACTTACACTTACTAATTGGACTGCTTCTTAATACACAAACTATGAAATTATAGTGGTGGTCTCCAGTTATCCAGAAAACAGGTGGGTGCTCATCAGCTTAAAAAGGTTGGGAATCCCTGACTTAGGCTCATCAAATAGCACGCAAACACGACTTAGTATTCAAGTTGTGGGGGTGGTCCAGTTCCGTCTTGGAACTAACACGATGGAAATCATCACAAGATGTTACATAGGGAAGGATGTAGAGAGAAATGTAAGACCTGGTGATTCTTACATAAATAAAACAACAATATCAGAATTAAATATTATAATCCCTGAACCACAGCTTGGTGTTAAGCTCAAAACATTCATGCGCGCGCGCGCGCGCACGCACACACACACACACACACACACACACACACACACAGTGTGTGTGTGTGTGTGTGTGTGTGCGCGCGCGTCACTATTTCTCCATGAAGTCTCATTAAGTCAACTACAGTATAAATTCTACAACTGCCGATTTCCCTGATTCACTCATCATACCGTTATGGTTGCTGTATCTTAGTCCACATCTATGACAAGCACTGCTTTTACTTCCTCCCATCCCTCCTTATGCATACACCTGTGGCTATGTTCTAAGTGGCATAGAAGACTTCGCAGGACCTTTTTGTCAGAGATTTGCTTTGCGTATTACACCATAACATTTTCATGTATGCCATTTACATGGATTTAATATCGACGGAATTTGCATTGATAAAATACAAGAGGATACTATGGTGCAATGTGAAGAATAGATAGTTACGGAAAAGAGGTTACGAAAATTGTAAAGTCACTTAAACACGACCCTGTGTGGGGCGCTGCCGCAATGCTGGCGATAGTGTGCAGGTGAAGGTGGCGGCAACCTCCGTACCCTGACTCCCCAGCCCTTCACTGTCGCACTGAGAGGGAAGACCAGCAGTTCTCTTGCTCCCTCAGGGCAGGTTTTGTTCCAGCCCATGGCTGGACACGCTTCCTAGCCCTCACCGTGTTCAAGGACACCACTACCCACCCTCATAACAGCTACCTACCCCTCGAACACAGCTACACACACACACACACACACACACACACACACACACACACAAATTTTCCAGTTCTTATCCCTATCTATAACAAAGACAGGAAGCATGAAAGTGGAATGCTTAACGCATACCTAGAGAAGTGGAGCACACAACCGTTCAACCCTTCGGCTATACAAGTGTGTGTGTGTGTGTGTGTGTGTGTGTGTGTGTGTGTGTGTGTGTGTGTGTGTGTGTGTGTGTGTGTGTGTGTGTTATAATAACAGTAGAAGATGAAGATGTGGTGGTGGTGGTAATAATAATACTTAATAATAACAACAATAATAATAATATTAACAACAATAATAATAATATTAACAACAACAATAATAATAATCATCATCATCATCATAATACATACACGATAAAAAATTATTTCTTCATTCATTGTAGCGAGTGGCTGATTTATATACACAGGTCCTTAGATTTATATGCACAGGTCCTTAATCTAGTACGGTATCCTAGAATAATGGAGCCCAAAGAGTGACCCTGACTGCTCCTGAATGGAGAGCCTACGGAAAGAGTCTACTCCTGAGGAGCGCTGACACACTATACCAAGCCTCAACGAGGCTGGAGTGAGGCGTAGGCTCAAGGGGACAAACCGCTGAATCTTTACCCAGCCACGTTTCAAACCCTTGTGGGTCTTCTATCACTTCACGCCATGAGCTACACCTGACAGGTGAGAGAGCCCACCTTCCCAACCCAAGCATGCCTGGCCAGTCGGGGCTTGAACTCGGGTCACTCGGATTTGAACGAAACTGCTCTGTCGACTGCACCACCGTGTGTGTGTGTGTGTGTGTGTGTGTGTGTGTGTGTGTGTGTGTGTCTATTTTATCCACAATACCCGCGGGATGTAGTCAATTTGGCCACGTGGAGTGGATGGAGAACAAGAGACTAACAAGGAGAGTGTGTGAGTGAAGTGGAGACGGGGAGAGGGGGGGGGGCGAGGATGAGATGGAGGGATGGAGTGGAGTAGTATATGAGAGAGGGGGGTGTAAGCTGGAGGGAGGGCAGTGAAACTGCGGGGGACAGGGCGACATGGAGGCGATTTGTTTGTGGCCACCTCTTACAGGATTAAGGCGTCTGGCAATAGATAGATAGATAGATATCGAAAGTTCCGCGCGTTGCAAGAACTGACCCATACTTGCTGGTCAGCAATATGGAGAAATCTTGATTGTACACGACAGTCTGGCGAATTCCTACGGACGTAAATTTAGATGTACTCAGGGAGGAATAGAAGGCTTATGTCTGCTATGAAGAGTTAACCAGGAAACACTAAAAGAAGAATATACTGTATAATTTCCACAATTAAAGACGCAGAAATGGATATGGGCAAGTCACACATTTCGTAGACAAGTGGGACGAAGAAAAAAACAGAGAACATGAGAGAGAGAGAGAGAGAGAGAGAGATGATGTTTGCACATTTGGCAAATTATCTGCACTTAAAAGTGGAACAAGGTCTATTACAAGTATTCGTTGGCCAGTGAACTGTCTCAGTCTGCTAACACTGATCACAAAACTGAATAAATAATGTTACAAACTTTCATTTCACAGCTGTACTGTACTTTCCAATTCTATAAGCATTTTAAGTATTGGGGAAAGTTGTAGCCAGGTGACTGGCAAACTTGCCACGTCATCACGTCGCTGAACCGTCAACCAACCTCTACCTCTCTGAAACTGGATCATGACTGCAGGTGTCTAGTGGGTTACACTCAACAAGTTTCTAGTAAGGAAGGGAACATGCACCCTACCACGAACAGCTCGCTCACAGACGGTAAAAGCAATTTTCTTCTACTTAACTCATCAAGATAAAGGGATGACTTCAAACGTAACTAAGTATGTGAACGTTATTATGAATCCAAAATAATACTAGCAAGAAACTGTTTATACATTAATGATGATGATTACCAAACCAACGAAGCAGGATGATAATTTCGGTAACGCGTCCTATACCGTAACGCAATACTCGTGTGTGTGTGTGTGTGTGTGTGTGTGTGTGTGTGTGTGTGTGTGTGTGTGTGTGTGTGTGTAATTCACCGGGTCGGTCAAGATCACTTGATGGTCGTGATCGTCAGCTTTTACCCTGCCGGAAGGGAGCTGAGAGCTCATATAGTCCAATCTAAGGGCAAGGCTGTGACCTTCACACAAGCACACACCCGTCCCCTTGCTCAAGGGGGACAGTAACCACCCACTTCGTCAGTGAAACTTTTCGCAACCTGAGCGAGGCGCGAACTCCCGTCCACCAGTTGGCAAGCGAGAACGTTACCACTGCACCAGCGAGCGGTGTGAATGTGTGTGTGTGTGTGTGTGTGTGTGTGTGTGTGTGTGTGTGTGTGTGTGTGTGTGTGTGTGTGTGTGTGTGTGTGTGTTCTATCTAATGGATTTGAATGAAACTTCCCAGGTAAGTGTGTTGGGTTCCTGGACAGGTCTTCCACTATATACAATTTCCCAACCATGCTTTTTAGAGGAGTCAGCCCCCTAGCCAAATAAAAAAATTCTCGGATATTACGAATGGAAGACAGATATGGCTTTCATATCGTTGTATATGTTGTACAATGGACTCTTATCCGTAGTGCGGTATTTGGGGAGCGTGACCTCCCTCCCCCCCAATGATTCGTCGGGGGCCAGTCCCCATCCCAAAATAGAAATTATCAGGAAATTGGAAAAATGGGCAGATGGATGTTTGTTCGGCTGGATACTTGATAATGTCCTACACTACATAACAATTTTTCAACATGATATATTTTGAGGGGGTCAGTCCACTTCCAAAACTTATAAGGATACAAATTAGGGGAACGAGGGCAGATATGACTTGGACATCTTGGTAAATGTTGTACAACGGACTCTCGACCGTAATGCGGTACTTGTGTGCCGTGACCCCCCCCCCCAAAGATTCTTGGGGGATCACTCCCTCTCAAAAATAAAAACGACCAGAAATGCGGGAAATACCTTAATGAAACTTCCTAAGTGAATTCGTTTGCTTACTGGGCAGGTTTTCCACTACATACAATTGTCCAGCCTTGACTTTAACGGGGGTCAGCCCCCACTCACCTAATAAAAAAATTCTCAGAAATAGAGAAAGGAAGACAGATATGGCTTTGATATCGTAGTACATCTTGGACAATGGACTCTCATCCGTTATGAGATATACAGGTAAATAAAAATGATCAGTAATAGTGGAAAGACTTGAATATTCAACATTTCCCAAAGTTCGTTTGTTTACTAGGAAGGTCGTCCACTATATACAGTTCTCCAACCATGATTATTTAGTTGGGTCAGCCCTCCTAAGGAGAAAAAAAAAAAAAAAAAAATTGTGAGAGGACTGCAGATATGGCTTTGATATCTTAGTACATGTACACCCGCACAAAAAATTATTCGGCACTCTTACAGCACGTATGGTATCATTCTGAAACATGAATGAAGCCACTGTGGTATATGGGGCATCATGTAAGTATAAGTGCAAATATTATCTCTGGTAATTATCGGAACTCAAAACTGAAAAAAGATTCACTTACTGGGTGGTATATGTTTTGACGCACCACATTTATATACTCGTGTGTGTCTGCGGAAGTTGCTAATTTTCACAACCATCTCACCCAAAGGTGCCGATACTTTTTTGGGAGAGTGTACAATGGACTCTCATCTATAATGCGATATTTGGGGAGTGTGACCTTCCCACTGATTCCTGGGGGTCAGCCCCCTCACAAAAATAAAAACGATCACAAGGAGGGGAATGTGAACACAAGCATTTCAATGAAATCGGCATATACATCGCAGGATTGGGTATGCAGTTTCCATGTTTTCTTTTTTCTGAATGCACAGGAAGAAACTGCACATCTGCTTTAGAATTATTATTATCAACACATACAACAAAACTGGATACATTTTCTGAGATGTAACAAAGTGGGCAATGAGGGTTCAGATGGTCAAAGCACATGGTCTACTAATGTTTCACGCAGCCCACCCACACCTCCCCCCCCCCCTCCCATCCCCTACCACATCGTACTGTTAATCCCCTACCAACTCTAATGGCCCGTATTAAGTGGGTTCCCTAGCACCTTTTCCTTACCAGTTCATTTCTGCTTCTGGTACATTAATACATTATTGCTTGTTCTTCATAAGTTTATGTCGACATAAAAATGACAAACAGCATATAAAAGAATGAGTTTGCATAATATATAAATCTAAATGGACACATTGCTAGAAAGCCTTCTATGCCGAATAAAATACGGTCTCCACAACAATATTCACAGACTACCTTATTCTTATGTTGCGTTAATGATCGCCGGTTTATACTTTTATCTTAGCTCATACAGCTACCTGACACTTCACTACCAAACTACAGGGAATGTGAGAAAACAGAACCACATTATTAATCTCCATAACTAAAAAGTTAAGCAACCTTGATCATCACTGAAATAAGCTAATATCCTTTGAATACGGGACCTACGCACCTCAAGTACAAACGACAGCAGTGATCGTCACATGGGGCCAATTAAAGTTAATTGCCTGCCAACATTCTCCATCTCTAAAACCATCTTTACACTCATTCATGTATTTTTTTAAATCAAAACGAATGTACACAAATATAAAGCTACAACACACACACACACACACACACACACACACACACACACTCTCTCTCTCTCTACATACACAGAAATGCAAAACTATGACGAATGATTTCCTATATCCGTCAACGGTTAGTGAAGTCAGCCACGTCGGCCAGGCTTACATAAAAGATATAAGGTGTGAAAGAAAGTTTTACGGTCCCAGCAGGATTACTGGGCATGGATTAAACGCCCATTTACAAATATAAACCACACACAAACATCAACTTCACGACCATGACGTATTAGTTTAGTTTATTAGTTTCTTCCAAACGATTATATATACATTCAAGTTCAAAAATTAATTACTGCTTCCTTCAGCTGATTATATTCAAACACAATTATTTATAACTACTTCCTTCAGACGATTGTACTCAAGCTCAAGAACTTTTGTAGTGAAGGGCTTAGTAAAGATCGAAAAGTCTCTCCTGAAACGAACAAAATGTCTGGGGATAGGGGGAAGAGAAAATACCTCCTAGGGTTGAAAGGGATGAAAAATTAACCCCCTCACGACGAGATCCTTCCTACCCTGTAAAATAACCTTACAGAGAAGCAGACTGATCAGACGTGGTCACAATGGTGAGAGGGTTATGTGACTTCCTAACCAATCCCACTACAGCACGTTTATTTTTTTCCTCCTAGCCTTACAAAGATTTTTCACCTTTTCCAGCACAGATGGTGTCCAAGTGTAGTCAGACGGTAGGATAGATTTGGTTAGTAACCAGAGATTCCAATTCTACTCAGTCAGTAGAAAGGCATAGAGTAAGGGGAGATTTAAGTGGTATTAAAGTGGATGACAGGAATATATACAGGAGATATTAGAAAGGTCTTAAAATGGGAGCACACATGATTAAAGTCGTACTAATGGTTTCAAACAAGATAAATTCCGATGTAGTAAGGAAACTGGTAGGAACTGGTTTGGTAACAATAGTGGATGAGTGGCACAAACTACCTAATTATATAGTTGCTGCCCCTTCCAATGACAGTCTCAAGAAAAAGCCAGAAAGCCATACGGTATGACTAATAAGAGTTCGCCATACAAACTTTTATAGTTATCACTCCAGCACTTTTCCTCGTTTCAGGTTTTACTTCATTCGTCCCTTCCTATATAATTCCCACGTCAGTTTTCCTATGCTCCATGGTGTTCCATCTCACTTTTTCCTGTCAGCTTTGGGTAGGGGCTCTGGTGAGCAGGAGAGAGCCTTCTTTGCTATTCATGTCCCTGTACAGTAGTCTAGCCACACTCTTCCAGGAGCTGCCTAGCATGGGTCGTCCAACCTACTGCAGTTTATTGTATGTCCTTATAACTATGGCTAATCGAATTTCATGTTACCACGACTTCATATTCAGGTTTTGTGACTGGTCTAACTCCGTAAGGTTAAAAAACAAACCGATTACAGTCTGGTACACAAAAGACAGAGATTAATCCCCTGGTGTACCAAACAAGTACGATTTCCACGTGACTGTGCTATCTGATTTGATAATGAGGTTCCTGTCAACATCAATAACATGTCAGTCCACGACGGTTTAATAAGAATAGAAACAGGCACACATTCCTTTTTCGTAGTTTTCCAGTTTTATAGAAGCACATACAGTATTTCTATTCACTTTCACTATCTCCAATAAATTCCAAAAAAGCTAACAACATACGAATTAGGGAATGCGCAAGCGGGGGATGAAGATCACGGAAAGAAGTTAATCTGTTTTGAGAACAAAGGCGATTGTGAAAATGTAACAGTCTGAAACTGTGCATGATTATACATCCGGTTCTAGCTCTACAGCAAAATCGTCCGAATGCGTGTGTGTGTATACATACATGCATATATATATATGTGTGTGTGTGTGTGTGTGTGTGTGTGTGTGTGTGTGTGTGTGTGTGTGTGTGTGTGTGTGTGTGTGTGTGTGTGTGTGTGTGTGTGTGTGTGTGTGTGTGTGTGTGTGTGTGTGTGTGTGTGTGTGTGTGTGTGTGTGTGTGTGTGTGTGTGTGTGTGTGTGTGTGTGTGTGTGCTTTCCTTCTAGTTTCTGCACCCTGCCCACCCCGAGTACCGTATAACAGTTCAAACTCTATCAGTGAACAAAAAGCATACCTATTAATTAAAATAATGCTATCTGAATTATGGCTACCAGTACTTTATCAAATCGCCGAAAAGATGCTACCGTGCTGGAGAAGGACGTCTTCACGTGCTGGCACCGACATAACAAGCCACCTCCACTGACTGTAACAAGTTCTTCAACTCCCCTCCTATCCCGCAAAAAACACGATCAGTCCACTGGGTTCCCATTCACACCAGCCTGGGACTCCAACTACTACATCTCCGCTAAGAAGTTTGTATTTGGCTTGCACTGTCTGTCTGGTAAGCAAAATTATGAAGAACTAATGGGTGTAACTGCATCAAAACTGGAACTATGACCGAGGGCCATTTAAGGAGTCTATCTATCTATCTATTGCCAGACGCCATAATCCCGTAAGGGGTGGCCATTTGACTTTGAGTTATATGTTTTACAGGGAGGGACACTAACCCTCCACCAACCCACTTGCTGACACGTAGGGAACACGTATGGTTTGGTTATATGGTTACCACCCAGCGTTGTAAATGGTTTCTTGGCTTACAGGAAACCACTTGGTTTGTCACTCAATGTAAAGCCACCTGTAAAGGAAAGAAAAGCAGTAAGAAGTGACAGGAAAGATGGGAGCAATAGGAAGAGAGGAGGACAGGCACAGAAAAAGAATGATAAAGGCTATTTAAGGAATAAGCGATTAAATTTTGGGCGAAAAGGGTCACAGGTCAATGCCAAGGCCACAAATAACACAAGACACGATAACGATGTCTTGGCGGAGGTATACACTCTCTGCGAGTTCGTCTGCAATCTATCATTTAATAGGATCTTCATCTACTAAACTGAGTGCACAAAAACCTGCTTTTAGCCTGGCTTGGTTGATCTTAAGTACTTGTATGCATTATACATATGGTCCACTGCAGGACCGGGCCTTCTCTACAAGGGATGAGTGATGTCGAGAATCTACCTTCCGGTACTGACGAGTACGGATCCAGATTGGTGGAAGCAGTGCATGTGAAAGTAGAAGTACTGCAATAGGTAGCCATGTTTTTGTGACAATCTGTTTTAGCCTTAGGAATTATTGGACACGGTATGAATATAAGCAAGCATATGAGGACATCGTGGTACCCACTTCAAAATGTATGCTACGGCTCGGACTTCGAACCCAACACCGGCATATAAATGATGTTAGGCCATATACTCTGATGCTGTGGTACTGAAGAAACTGTACAAATCACAGTGGGCAAAATCTGACAAGAATGTTGAGGATCACTTGTGCAGCTGTGTAACTACTACTGCATTTACGGCTACATATGTAGCCGTAAATATTGCAATACATTTGACTACCAATACCTCGCGGCACTCTCTCAAGTAAGATGAAGAAAATCTCATAATTTAGAAAAATTCAGAGAATAAGTGCACAACAATAAAGTTTTCATGCCTCTCATCCAATAATGATAAGCAAGCAAAGTGTACTGTATAGGAGAAAACGTAGAATCAACAAAACTTATGAAATTATTTGAAATGTAAAATCTGGAATGATGCTGTATATATAATACTATGTTACAGTGTACTGTTCGGTACATGGTTACCGAATATGAAGCACAATGCAGTAATTAACAATTCTCTTTCCCGAGATTCACAATATAAGGAGCTGCGAATAGCAATGTTCTCTTCCTCCCGTGACTGTTGCACACGCGCACACACACGCACACACACACACACACACACACACACACACACACACACACACACACACACACACTCTCTCTCTCTCTCTCTCTCTTAGAAACTCTCTTCCCATGCAAAAACGTAACGAAACTTTGCAGGACTTCTGACACTACTTTTTTGCTCTACTTGGATCCTATCCAATGCCCACATATAGATAAAGGGTCATAAAAGTGACACACACACACACACACACACACACACACACACACGCAAAGAGATTAGGTCCTGAATGGCACTAAACCCCCTTCTTGTTCTGAGCACCTCATATTACTCCCGCTATCATTACACCAACCGTGACTGAAATAGCCCCAGCATAACTCAGTAAAGACAATTTTGTTTTAGTGCCCAAGTAGTAACTGGTACGAGTGTTTAACACCATCAACTGGCGTACAGGAGTACTGTTGGGCTCAAAACAATGGATGCCTAGCTTGTGTCCCAAGTCAGAGTTTAAATTCACTACCACCCATACTACAAGGTGTCAGGGTGTGTGAATCAGAAACGTAAGTCATGATTACCTGATGGACACATACCTTTAACACCTGCAGTGACGAGGTGAGTAAGGGCACCACAATGGTGAAGGTGTTTTACAGTATGATGTTAGCTATAACAATGAATCACTCTGTTAACTATATTTGCTACAGAGGTAAAGGTAACAATACCTCTACTGTTGCACAAAAAAGCAGTAGTTTTAAGCCAAAATTCTTATTACACTTCGGCCAACTATTTTAAGGTCACATTCATCACAAACTAGCACTTTCAGAAATATGGTAGTCACACAAGAGTAAACTAAACTGGCATGGCTTGCCACTGAGACCGGGGACTCAAAAAGAGGGAGGTAGAAAACATGAAGCCGTGTGTGTGTGTGTGTGTGTGTGTGTGTGTGTGTGTGTGTGTGTGTGTGTGTGTGTGTGTGTGTGTGTGTGTGTGTGTGTGTGTGTGTGTGTGTGTGTGTGTGTGTGAAAAATATTTTATACTGATGTGTCACTCACGGCCATTTCAGTGCTGCTTCCCACCCTCATAATGATATTGTTGGCTTACACTGCACTAACTACACAAACTGATCAACACATCCTCTGAACACAAGTGAAATTATAATTATCTGAACTATTGGAACTTTAAATTTTATTAGTCAGTATGGTAAGCCTACTTTATAAACGATTATGTAATGCTTAAAAATTTTATTCATCATATTTGGGGTTTTAAACTGTATACACAGTCCAGATATTCCCAATCTCACATTCAGGTCTTGACACAGCTGTCCAAGACACCTGGTGTTTGAGACAGGTGTGATGATGAGTCACTTCATACACCGGCATTTTTACTCCCCTTAATGACCTAGCCTGTCACGCGTTATACACACCACCTTCCTTATCCCCACAATCCTGCCCGTGCCACCATCAAAAGTAATACTAAAGAATTTATGCACATGAATAGTACTGTACTACGACAATATGGCATGGACGGTACATAAGGTACCACCACCCCCCCCTCTGTACTACGACAATATGGCATGGACAGTACATAAGGTAACCCCATCCCCACCCTCTGTACTACGACAATATGGCATGGACAGTACATAAGGTACCACCACCCCCACCCTCTGTACTACGACAATATGGCATGGACAGTACATAAGGTACCACCACCCCC
>NC_137050.1:18380202-18387702 GCF_032717465.1 Coenobita brevimanus
ACCAATACCGGTTTCATTCAATAGGCTATCTATGTTAAGGTAACGGTCTCTTTAAAAGGTATTTAAATATGTAGCACACTTGGAAAAAGAGCGACACAGGAATCTGAGTGCCAAGGTGGACAATGAATGAATCCAAAAAAATTACCGTACCATAACTTAAATGATAGGCTGATAAATCGCGCACGAAATTTAAGGCTGAATAATTTTAAACTATTCTCTTGGTGATGGAAAATTTTTCATGCGTTTAATACAAATACATATAAACTTCGATATGCCACAGATGAACGTTATGGATGCGAGGATGTAGAAGTTTTACTAGTATGTTCGACCTCGTATGTGTGTCGCGCCAGCAAATACGTCAGAACAGTCGAAATATCAACCAAGGATCAATTCAGATATTTCCTACACACTCACGCTCCTTTAGCACAAATGAATTCATTCTGCAGCATCTGATATTAGCGAGCATATTTTAACACTGCCAATCCGGTTACGTTTTTATGTTATTGTTACCACCAAACCACTTTATTCAAATCAGAGCAGACTTCTAGTAGTAGTAGTAGTAGTTGTCGCTGTTGTTGTTGTTCTACCCGTCTGACCGAGCAGATCCACCAACCACCGGCAAACAACCGTCCTTGCAGGGTCGTACCGTGCAGTGAACCTACAGTATGATCCCATGCGGCTAACAGCACTTCGCTACAGTGAGGCGCGGGACTATTTTTTTTTTGTAGTGTGGAAGCCTTGTTCTTGGGTGGACGCCGCATTTGCATTCTACTCAGTTAACATGGGCACCACAGCATGCTCCACGTCACCCCGTTATCTGGCTACATGATTACCACCCAGCGTTGTGAATGATTCCTGAGTCAAAAGAAACCACCTTGCTTGTCACTCAGTGGAGAGCCACCTGAGAGGAAAGAAGAGTAATAAACAATGACATGAAGGTGAGAGAAATAGGAAGTGAGGAGGACAGACACAAAAAAAAAGAATGACAGACATGAAGGAAGTAGACAGTACTATATCAAGTGAGTGGATGATGGGCGTCTCCATCTACACACCTCTAGTAGTGATGAGGATAATTAAGTATAAACCGTATCTAACTCTTCCAGTTAAAAAATCTACGAAAAATAATAAAATCGTCTATACGAAACAGCCAAAAGACGTTTTATCGAGGGGGTTAACTGCGTTCTAGCCGGGAGAAATGGTAAAGATGGCGTCCCTCTTGTGGCTGGTCCACGTGGTGAGGTGTGTTGATCACATGGTGGGCCGCACGACTGTCATCACTCCTCCGCCACCCACCTACCTATCTACCATTCATCTTCCACCAACTATCATCACTCCACCGCCACCCACCCACCTACCATTGACTGCCATCACTCCGCCACCCACCCACCACCCACTGTCATCCTTCCTCTGGCATCCACCTACCTACCACCCACTTTCTCATCCACCACCCAGTTGGGGCGTTATTTATAAACTCTCCTATAGCCTATTCGATCTCATCGGAGAACAGAAGAGCCATAAGCTTTTGAAAAGTGGCAGCTGACTGGTTGTCCGAGTGCATTCATTTTTAACGATGCATTTTAAATTATTTTATCATATATGTTAAGACAATGGTAATACCGATATATAGCCTATCTATCTATATATATATATATATATATATATATATATATATATATATATATATATATATATATATATATATATATATATATTTAAAAACGAAGCCTTGCAAAGATTATCAGATGGCCTATATACGTGTGAAATTTTGAATTCTCAGGACAAATAAAGAGTCCAGGTACAGTTTCAAGTGCTTTTTTTTTCTGGACGTTCAGGCAATTTAGGTAAATTGTCATTATTGCGAAAAACAGTAATTCCATTTAAAAATAATATATTCCCTGAATTATGATGAATGGTAGACACGAAGGAGGGGGGGAGGGGTACAAAGCTCGTGGGATGTCCCACTTTACTAAGCAAACGAATATTCGAATTTACCTGAGAGCGTTTTGCTGTCGCATAGTTTGCAGTACGCTTCCTTATCAATAGCTAAGTTTGTCTTTTTAGTATCTACTACCTACTTGCAACTTATAACAGCTATGACAAGGTATGGGCTGCGAGATTCTTAGAAGTGAAAGGTCTCCTCTAATCGGTATATAACCGTCTGGAAGCACCAAGAATGTCATCGGAATGAAGTGGCTAACCTCGTCACTCCGATCTCTCATATATTTCATCTTTTTTCTTCCTACCTTCAGATTCCTATTTAAATCGAAAGAAATTTCTCACTGTGAAAAGGTTAGACACTATTAATAACATGCACTGTGATAGGTCTCTCCCATACTTAGCAAAATTGTACTGTTACAAGAATAAAACGAAATTACGTCACGAACTGAATGCGTTATAGCACTTACACATTAACCTGCATATGATCCCTAACCCCTATCAGGTCAGTTGACAGCCAGGTGCAGTCAGATTGGAGGGTTGATTTAACTAGTAATTACCTCATAACTAAGACTCGTCGAATTTCGTGGAACCACAGCTTAGAATTCTGAATGAGAGTGGCCCAGTTCCCTCAAACGAAAATAAAGCAACAACAGGATGTTTTATATATGCTTGTCCTGCTGGCTCAGCTCTTACCTGTTATTGCAGCACATTCAGCTGCGCCTTGCCACGTCACTTCAGTTGCATCACAAATCCCCGCCTATTGCCATCATACACTGAGGACCTTACTTTCGTTGGCTGAGGCGGCTTTTAAACAATTGTTTCGCTACTCTTTTCTCTCATGTCCACAATTCAATACGCACACAACTTAAACAGGACGGATTAGCTACAGCCTTCATTAAAACCTTCAATACGAAAGCCCTTTTCTGACCTGCATATCCTAAAAAAGCACGAACAGCTGAAGAACTACAAGATGCAGATTCTATATTTAAGACCTTAAATGTGGGGGGGGGGGAGTAACGTGTTCACAGGGCTTGGCTCGTATGTAACTGGTATCAGTACTGCTCTAAGTAAATTATATTTTAGCTCTAAGACGCTACCAATGCGCAAGTTATTTGCTTAGCTTTGTGCGTAAAGCGATGGCTCACTGCATTACGAGTCTTCTAGGTACGGCATACCTTGAGAGGTAGCCGCAGGCAATAGATGATAGGGGACTTAAGATGACGAGAGTACTTAAAAGACTGAGTGCTGAATGGGCATTCTGCATACAATTAAGCAATGCCAATAAGAAGAATTCTGGCGCGTTATTCATTCAAAATATCACCCGTTCCTTTTTAATACTGTACACATTTATTACCAGGAGCTAATAATCCTTTCACTATTTCTGGGACTACCAGATGATTTTATGTAACTTACCATTGGTCTCCCGTATGGAAGGGCGCCAAGAAGGCTACATCTAACCCCTCAGGTCAGAAAGATCTATGGTGAATAAATTCACGTGAATGTGCATAATATAAAAAGTACGGCATTGGCTGTCTCTATTACGTTGGGTGATATGAGTGTGTGACCTTCAGAAGAGGGTATCTAATGTGCCCCTGATAGCGGGAGATGAAATCGGCTACACTGATACTACACTACTACCTCACCCCGCTAACACCCCACACTGTCTTTACCTCAAAATCAGGCTCGGTATTTGTAAACTATCCTAAGTTTAATTTGTGTAGAAAACTGTTTTTTTTTTTTTTTTTCATAGTTCTATTCTCTCGTTCGGCCAACAAATACTCCACAATAAATTACGGTGAATATTAAAGTGATACAAAACATAATGCGACCAGTGATGATAAAATGGTATCGGGTAGCTGTTACGGAGACTTGCTTATCTTAAAAACTGATACGGATCCATTATAAACACAATCCCTGTCCCTCGCATTTCATATCAGTTTTACATTTATGAGTAATAATCCCAATATTCCAAATAAAAACACTCAATCACTACTCAAACATGGAGCACATTTTTCATTGCACTTTAACTTCAAATCACACATGTGTAAGCTCCGACTCGTTAGGCCTGCACACCCATAAGATACAATGTAGTTCACATCACGATTACCCCTAAAATGTGCTACGACTGCGGTAGCTATTAATATCGAGTACATGAGCTGCAAGATCTATCGCCAAGACCAGGCTGCGGGCCATATTCTGTGACATGGGGGACTTCGTAGCATCTCTCACTTTGCGATTAATTATGCATACGATAAAATGGTGTAACAGGCAAAATACATCGCCAGGGAAGAGTTGTAAGGAAATCTCCAATTCAACTATCTCTTTGCGATTAATTATGCGTACAATATAATGGTGTAACAGGCAAAATACATTAGGAAGAGTTGTAAGGAAATCTCCCAATCAACTAGAAATATTTGTCAGAGTCTGATTGTGGATGAAGACACCAAGCACCCAATCCTAATGAATATTCAAGCTGGCGAAACTATTTTGACTTACCGGTATACGACTATCAATGGAACATTAACTCTCTCAGCTCATGGAAATGCTTCTGTCTTCCCATCTTTAGACTTCATTCCGCGTGAGAGACTTTGAGTAGAGGGGGATTAGACACAGCCCTCATTATCTCTCTTCACAACATAATTTCTCTCCTAAGAATAAAATCTTCGAGAAAGCACAAATAAGAAAAACTAACAAACTAACCATTATAACGACATGGTTCCAGCTGAAATGTTTTGGTAAACTACTCTATATATCAGCATTTCCACTAAACCAGGCAGCCCATTACACCAGCGACGTTATTTAAACTACGCTTGCTGACGTTAGCCTGCCTCAAGACGTATAGGCTGGTCGAGGATAAAGGTTTGCTTAATATTTCGCCTCTTCTACTACTCATTTTTCTCTGCTGACTAATATTCCTATTGAGATGCGGAGCGGTGTTTCTCTTCCCAGAGGCAATTCTGTAAAAAAAAAAAAAAAAAAAAAAAAAAAAAAGGAGCAGACGCAGTGCATCACTACGCTAACGTCTGTCCCTGACGGACCGGTATCCTGCCCACAGTTCCTAGCCATGCTAATAGAATACAATGTTAGACAGGATTTAAAAAAAAAAAAAAAAAAAAAAAAAAAAAAAAAAGAACTGAAATTGAGAGCTGGCTGTTTTCTCCCCAAAAACTCTGCAAACATACTACCAAATTATTTTCATTTAATTAATGAAGGATCGCCAGCAGCAAAGGGGTTAACCAAAGACAGCCTACATCTAACCCCTCCAGTTCGTCAACAGATTGACGAGGCCAATAAACTTTTCACGACAAAAATTAAAAGGAGCGATAATCATGCAATGGATTGCTCTACTTTGTTTTCATAAACTTCCATTCGATGACGTACCTTTGCCAATTTATTCTTGCTGCTTTCAGACGACTGTTTTGTTCTGCGCTGGAGACACTTTTCAAACAAGAGTAACATACAGCCAATAACCCTTGTACTACTACCATAGATGTCATAATCTGAATAAAATAACCCGCAAACAGTACAGTGAAAAACTACGTCACTGAACTGAAGGAGTTAAGTGCGGTTATAGCGTGTGGACGTGAAAAGTGACAAGGAGGGGTGGGAGTCACGTTAATAAACTTTTCCCGGCAAAATGTGCAAAAGGCAATGATTACTTGAGCTGCTATTCAACTCTACTTTCATTACGTGTGGCTCTAGCGTGTAAGTGTGGAGTGGTGTGGATGTAACAAAGAGGAAGTGGTGGTATGGGAGTGCTGACAAGAAGTAGGCGAGAGTGTGGGTGTGGGGGTGACAAAAAGGTAGGCGGGAGTCATGTTTCACCCTGGCCCTGCCCTGAGACTTGCCAACATAAAACTACTTCCAACTTCCAAAGCCCTACATCTGAGGTACTCAAAATTAAAAAGGATCTCTAACCCATTCAAGCTTCTCTGATGGCCAAGTGTAGTCAAACTGGAAGGTCGATTTAACTAATAACAATGAAAATTAATTACTATCTTTGTGGTAGGTGGGGGCGCTCACCATCCACTCACTCGATGTAGTGCTGCTGTTGGGTGTCTGCCCTTTCCTCACCTCCATCCTTCTTTCCTTCCATCCTCTTCTGTCTTCCTTTCCTTCATTCTTTCCTTGTCCTTCTGCCTACGGGTAACTTTACACTCCCTCTTCTTTCTTTCCTTCATTCTTTCCTCTTCCTTCTGCCTGTAGGTGACTACACTGAGTGACAAGCCAAATTATTTCCTGTACACCACGAAACCATTTACTACGCTGGGTGGTAACCATATAACCAAATTTCGGCGCCTGGTGGTTTAGTGGGTAATTATTGCGCTCAAATCGGATTGAACCAGTGAAGGTTTATATCCAAGGGATGGTTGGGGTTGATTGCTCATGTAATGCCACTCAGGGATGAGTGAGGCTGGTCACTCATCTTAAATGTCAGGACCAACTAGCCTAGCCCCGGGTTCCTACGCTCCTCTGTGGGGCGACATAGGATTGTATGATGATGATGATGATGATATAACTAATGCTCATCAAATTTCACTGAATCGCGACTCCGTATTCCAGTGTAGGGAGAAGCCTAGTTCTGATAGAGGAAATTAAACCGACCGTAATACATCGACTATAATGCCTCTTCCTTACCAATTAACCCTTCTCAGGTACACCTACAGTGTCGCATCTCAGGTACAACTGAGTCTGTCACATCCAGCATAATAAAATAAAGTAGCTTCACACGTTTCATATAATAGATTCCTGAATATCTTACAATGTATTAGGTCCTATCAGTTACAAAATTATGCAGATAGGTTTTGATTCACTTAACTACGTATTAAAAAAAAAAAAAATCAACTTATTTTAAAAAAAAAAATCACTTAACTAAGTATTAAAACAAAAATGCGTTTTTTTTTTTTTTTTTTTTTCCAGTAACCATACAAGAAAACAAAGAACACTACTGTATAAGCCTATAGTCTGACAGATCGAAACGTAGGGTTTTGGTGGAGTCACCCCCTCCCTGCACTGTTGCCACGTTTCCGAGCTGACCTCTCCATCAGCGATGACCTTGACACTGTTTCCCTCTTGTGATCTCCGTTTTTCTAATACCCCCTATACCCCTGCCACCAACACCCCCTATACCCCTACCCCCAACAACACCCCCATCAACAACACCCGCTATACCTCCACCACCAACACCTCCTATAAATATAGACCCCCACCATCAACACCTGTATAATAATTAGCCGTTGATAATTGCTATACTTTTATTGAGAGAGCATACATTCTACCCTATTGCTCAAACTCCCTAATCTTACAATCCCATCTGTCTTAATCCTTCCCACTGCCTTCGTTCCTAAATCCCTTAATTGATCTATTTTTAACCTAAGTGTCCCCACACCTTTTAAACCATTTACCTCTCTGTCACTATTCTCCACCATATGTATCAACTTGTATTATATTGTGTATAGAACTTTCATACTGTATGCTGTACTACTGTATAATGTATAAGAATACCCACTGTTTAGTGGAAATAAAGTTTTATTATTATTATTATTATTATTATTATTATTA
>NC_137050.1:18392702-18550202 GCF_032717465.1 Coenobita brevimanus
TTTAACGTCCTGTATTTCAAAAGTTTTCGAGTCAATTCTTAATAAAAAAAATTTTAAGGCATCTTTCCTATCACAACCTTCTTTCCGATCGTCAGTATGGGTTCCGTCAGGGACGCTCCACTGGCGATCTTCTCACCTACCTTTCAGACTCCTGGTCATCCTCCTTTCGGGACTTTGGCGAAAGCTTTGCCATTGCACTTGACATCTCAAAGGCTTTCGATCGAGTCTGGCACAAATCTTTAATTTCCAAACTGCCCTCCTACGGTTTCTATCCTTCTATCTGTACCTTCATCGCTAGCTTCCTTTCTGGTCGTTCTATAGCTGCTGTCGTAGACGGCCGTCGTTCTTCTCCTAGATCTATCAACAGTGGTGTTCCTCAGGGCTCTGTCCTATCACCAACTCTCTTCCTTTTATTCATCAATGATCTTCTAAGCTGTACATCTAACCCTATCCACTCATACGCTGATGACTCCACCCTTCACCTTTCCATTCGGTTCCCGCAACGCCCATCTCAACAGTTACTTCAACAAACAAGGGATGAGGCTATGGCACACCTAATGTCTGACTTGGCTCATATCTCTGACTGGGGTAAAAATAATATGGTTGTCTTTAATGCTTCTAAGACTCAGTTCTTACACCTATCAACCCGACAAAATCTTCCACAGGTATACCCACTAATGTTTAATAATATTCAGATTAATCCTGCATCATCCTTGAACATGCTTGGGGTTTCATTTACTCGGGACTTATCTTGGAAAGATCATATTACATCTCTTGTAAAATCTGCTTCCAAGAGATTGGGTGTGCTAAGCCGACTCCGCTCTTTCTTTACCCCTGCACAATTGTTGACTCTATACAGGGGTTTTATCCGCCCCTGTGTGGAGTACAACTCTCATGTGTGGGGAGGCTCCCCACATACAGCTCTTCTCAATAGGGTGGAGTCAAAGGCTTTTCGTCTCATTAACTCTCCTCCTCTTACTGACTCCCTTCAACCTCTGTCTCTTCGCCGCACTGTTGCATCTTTATCTCTTTTCTATCGCTACTTTAATGGTCACTGCTCCTCTGAACTGTCTGCTTGCATTCCTCCACCTCTACGACGGGCGCGTAGCACCCGTCTGGCAGCAAACTCTCATCCCTTTTCTGTCCAACTCTCTAATGCAAGAGTTAACCGTTACTCCCAGTCTTTCATTCATGCAACAGGTCAGCTCTGGAACTGTCTCCCTCTGTCTGTATTTCCTCCTGCCTATGATCTCCAGTCTTTCAAACGCAGTGTGTCCAGGCATCTCAAAATGATCGGATCTTGAATTTGGCTCTCTATTGTATTTTGTTTTTCTCTTGGAGGGAACTGTTACTGCGGGCTCATGGCCTTTGGTTCCTTCTTCCTCGCATAAAAAAAAAAAAAAAAAACATACAATCTCTACTAGACAGCCTATGCCACTAGGTAGAGATACGTTGGCTGTATCGACCCGACTTCGGTCGGGATAGGCCGGTCCTGCAGTGGATACTCAAACGACTGATGATATATATATATATATATATATATATATATATATATATATATATATATATATATATATACCTGTATATAATACTGTGCAGCTATATACGGATATAAAATATAAGAATCTGTATCATATATTTCTTGCAATAAATTTTCTATACAAGCCTATGTACTGTATGTATGTATGTATGTATGTACAGTATGTGTCTATTTCTCTACTTGTTCTCTCCTCTAATTATCTAATACTGTATACTGATTTTACTGTATTTTCTATATTTTTATATACAGATAGACAGATACTGTATACATTAGGGTTGGATCAAATACTTATTTTTAAGAGGTCAGATACAAATACAAATACTTGTGATATTATGATGCAAAAATACAAATACAAATACTTTTTCTTCTGGGTGCCAAAATACAATTACAAATACAAATACACTGAAAATGTATGTAAATATAATTCAAATATAAATATATTTGTATCTGATCCACCCCTGGTGATAATATAGGAAAACTCAAGAGCTCACGGGACTCGGGACTCGGGAGGCACGGCTACAAGTCTGCCCAGATGCACGATGATGTTCGATTTGAACCTATGATCTAAGTCAGCGAGTCAGACAAAAGTGGAGCGGCATTTATATTCGAAATACAAATACAAAATACTTTTTCTTCTAGGTACCAAAATACAGTTACAAATACAGATACACTGACAATGTATTTAAATACAACTCAAATACAAATACAATTGTATTTGATCCACCCCTGGTATACATACAAAGACAATTAGAGAGAGAGAGAGAGAGAGAGAGAGAGAGAGAGAGAGAGAGAGAGAGAGAATAAATGAGGTGTTCCTTCTGACCCGATGCAATTCCCCAGTGTCCTTTGACACTCCCATATATCAAGGCCTGTTCAGTCTCCCTCTCTCTCATTAATTATATACAATATAAAATCATCATATAACGCATGGATAGACAGACAGACAGAAAGGCTTGTACGGAATAGTTAATGCAAGAAAAATGCAGTGAATATTTATTAGCCCCTTTTATATATACGGTATGATTTTTTTAAAATATCCACATAACATTATATACATATCAATATATATATAATGAGACAGAGAGAGAGGGGGGGGGAGGGGGAACTGAGGTGTTCCTTCAAAACTTGTGCAATATAAAATCAGTATATGTTAGACATATAGAGGGACAGATAGATAAACAGAAAGGTACATAGACAGACTTGTACTGAAAAGTTATTGCAAGAAAAATGTAGTATGTCCGCCTGTTTGATATTTTCAAGGGTAACTGTTGAAATGTATCTTTAAAAAATATCCCTTCGTGTTTCTTTGTCGTGGGCCACAGTATAACCTTTAGAATTCGGTAAATTCAGTTTTGCAAGTGCATCATTCACTAGTCTTCTTTGATTTGGAGGTATTGGTTTGTGCAGAAGTTCATATCTGAGTGACCTTTTAAATGTTCTCTGCTCAAAATGACGACTACATACTTGCGCTGTCTGGATTAAAGATGTCTTTTCTTTTTCCTATATGTATCCACTTTTGACGAACTTTTCATTTCTTGAGATTCAAATATCTACTTTTGACGAACTTCTTCATTTCTTGGGAATCTAAAGATGACACCCTTAAACTTGTTTACAAAGTCTTCATATTACCCGAATACTGCAAAATTAGTAGGCATTGAATAGTTCTGAACACAAAGGTGATTATAAGAGAATTAAGTGGGCGAGAACCACTGCTGGCCGCAAGACGTAATGCGCGAAGACAGACGCGTTTTCGTCCGGCCGCGGTTTGACCTGCTGTATCCGTTAGACCCTGCTTCCGACATATCGTTTCTCAAGCAGGCGGGAATCGTTACGCAGGGCTACCAACCATCCCCTTTCCGTTTACTGCTCTCTTAGCATACCATGTAAAAACTGAGGGCTTGCTTGTGCTTTCCTTGGTGTGCAACATAGGGGCCAATGTAGGGCCTATCCATTTGTTTAATACGGTCGATACTCGTCTTTTGAGAAAAAAGCAAGTGAAAGTTACCTGATAAAAACTTGTCGTCTGTTAACAAGACCCTAATTCAAATACAAGTAATTTTTTTTTATGATTACCCCCCAAAAAATAAATCAAGGTACCCTACCCAAAACGCAAATGCCAAATCCCCTTTTCTCTCAAACAGCTGAAACCCAAAAGCACTCTCTGATTCCTGGACTCACTCTCAGCTGAATGAAATCGCCCACCATTAGGTGGCACAAAATACTGCACTTGTCCTGACCATTAAGAAAGATAATGGCGATAATATAGGCAAGACTCAAATTCCTTTAACTCAAACACAACAGGGAAAAAAAAAAAATCTGACGTTCGTTGATTGAGAATACTGCAGTTGTCCCAACTATGGGGGATTTAATGGTACCACACTAATGATACATTTTGGAAAAGGTGAAAATACAACACACCATGAACACAGTTTACTCGGTTTTTCATCTATGTAAGTTTCCTCTCCGGAGCACGGGTTCCTGTTAATGGTTATTACAGGCACGACACTTCTTAACAATATACCGAATCCGACTGCCCCAGAGCAGACTATCTCGGTTAATTATTTGATGACAAAGGCCCTCGTACAACTGACTGAGGAGTTAGTACTTACTGTAGATCAACAAAAAATAACTATCAAACATCCCTCACCGAAATCCATCCAAATCTAATACTATGAACTCTTTAACTGCACATGAAACAATCTCATTATACATACGATACTGATATATATATATATATATATATATATATATATATATATATATATATATATATATATATATATAAAGTCATTTCAAAAGTCGACGGCCGACCGAACATTGAAAAAAAAAGTGGAAAAAAAAAATGATAAAAAGCGGGAATCTGATGATTCAAGTCATGGGACAGGTCGAGAATGGTTAGCTTTGTAAAGCTTGAGGCCTTCATACACTTTAGCCCCAGTCTGTGTTGCTAAATGTTGACACACAATTAGGTTCTCACGGAAATTAGGAAACAACAAGAACCTAGTGCCAAAATCCAGCACAAAGCCGGATCATCGGCTTAAATTAGGAAACAATAATAATATAATCAATTAAGTTCACTGTATACTTCTCAGCAAATGCGGAGGTGTAAAAAAGTGTAAAGTGACCAGACAACTTTTTGTGTAGGTCTGGGGAGCAGGTTGGAATATCAGCTCACGCCAGACATGCTAGCTCCTGACCATTACGAACAGCGTGCTCCTGCCCACGTCAGGAAATGATCAAGCATTACACTGCCTATTTAAATCAGCCACAACAGCAACTGAGTTCAAAATACGTAATATCCTTAAATATCTATAGTATACCGGTATATATTTTGAGAGTACCATAAACACTTGCGAACACATAACTGAACTAGCCGTGTCGTAAACCATGAAAATGAACAGTATATACACTCTGGTATCAACACTACTTATTTTACCACATTGTACCGTACCGTGGATAACTCGCAAGTTTTAGGACAATGACCCTAGGGAAAGTACCAGAATGGTGCGGTCATCAAGGGTACGTTAGTGCCCCTGGCTGCTGAGCACTGTGAGGGCTTCAGAATGAACTATTGATACCTGCCCCAGTGAACAAGTACCTATGAACGAAGCTGGCAATGTGTGGCAGCGAACACTGGTCTCGCATCAACCCCCTCACCCCTTCTTGGCCATCCCTCATTCAAGCCCCTCCCTAACTTTGCCTGATCCAGCCAAGGCCACGAGTGAAATTCACCAACTACAATATCAAAAACTGAAGAATCTTACATAACTAGCTGGTACTCCATTTTTATTTTATCTTTTTACACAAGTAAAATCAGCTCTCAATAGAATTTTACATAATAATGAAAGCCAATGCACTAACTACGGTACTGGTATGACTTTCATAAAGATACTGGGAATTACAAGCGCAGTTCAGTGAGAACCCGTCCAACCACACCCCCACTCACTTTTAGAGCCGAAAGTCCAGTCACACGTTCTGGACACTCCCACAACCTTCACCCGTCCCTCCCCCAACTCTCACCACCTTCACTCTCCTCCCACCACCATCACCCGTCCGTGCACACTGCCCTGGTGAAGTTCATCGACCCACACTGAATTTCCCATTTAGTTATAAACGGGGCTGAGAAGGGCACCATGTCAGTACGGTACCATTCAGTGTATCAGTGTATGTATTTATTAATGGATGTATGTATACACACACACACACACACACACACACACACAATATATATATATATATATATATATATATATATATATATATATGTATCATCATCATTATCATCATCAGCCATTACAAGTCCACTGCTGAACAAAGGCCTCCCCCAACCTTCTCCATGAATTCCTTGACTGAGCCAATCTTTATATATATATATATATATATATATATATATATATATATATATATATATTAACTGAACCAATACATAAAATAGTCAGTGAAAATAAATTATACCAAATTTATACAGCTTCTAAAGAAGGAAAGAAAAAATGACATAACAGTGAGCAGAAAAAAAAAAAAAAAAAAGACATTTAGCAGTTTCAGCAGAAAGAGAAGGCAGTGACTTTGCTATTATGCTGGAGTAAAGGTGAACTTGGCAAATGGAGACCTATTAAAGAAAAAGTGCAGTGTTGTGGGAAAGGTGGTTGCCATTACAATAAGCAACTGGAAGGATTACAGAATGTTTGGTGAAGGGAGCAGGTTAAGGTCCAAAAGAGGAAAGGATGTGTCGATAATTATTGTTTGGTAAAGTGACAACGTGGGGACTTACAGGGCATTTGGAATAAACAATCAACTGTATTGCTACATACAGTATATACCGGGTATTTATTTTTTACACGAGAAGGAAGCTTACTGATTCCTGCAGGGTCTTAGGTCAGTCTTTGTGTTATGTCCTGTAAAAGTGTGTGTGTGTGTGTGTGTGTGTGTGTGTGTGTGTGTGTGTGTGTGTGTGTGTGTGTGTGTGTGTGTGTGTGTGTGTGTGTGTGTGTGTGTGTGTGTGTGTGTGTGTGTGTGTGTGTGTGTGTGTGTGTGTGTGTGTGTGTGTGTGTGTGTGTGTGTGTGTGTGTGTGTGTGTGTGTGTGTGTGTGTGTGTGTGTGTGTGTGTGTGTGTGTGTGTGTGTGTGTGTGTGTGTGTGTGTTCTTACCTAAATGTATCTTTAAAGGAATGGTTCAAGTTCATACTGTCCCGTGTACTAAACCATTTTTATCATACATGTCCTTAAATTTATGAATAATTTTGGCACACACTAATCCATTCGTTTGTGCACTCCTGATCAATTGCCCTATTTGGGAAACTGAATTTCCTTACATCTATCGCCTCTTTCTTTATGTAATTTCTTGCAGTGTCCTCTTGTTGATGCTTCCCCATACGTTACATACTCATTTGTATCTAATTCTTTCTCTGAGATGCATTGATATGGCATGATCGTGTTTCCTCTTTTACTTCTCTCCTGTAGTGTTGGCAGATTCAGTTTTTCTAGTCTTTCTTCATAGCTTAGATCCCATAAGCTTGGTACCTATCTTGTAGCGGCTCGTTTACTTTCAATCTTATCTACTTTTTTTTTTTTTTAATAAGGATTCCAGACTACTGATCCATGCTCCAGGGTTGATCTGATGAATGATATTATATTTCGCAGCATGTCTTCATTTATATATATGAATGATACTCTCACTTTAACAAACATTATATACATGTTAACGTACCTTCTCACTGATCAGGCCAGCCGGAGACAGTCTGTTATTGATAATTAATCACTCCTAGCTCCTTCTCCCTCTCTGATAATTATGTGTAGGGTTGAACTTCCAAACTTATAATCCCAGTGTTTTCTTTTTTTCCACTTTTCCCAAACTTAATTACAGGCACGTGTGTGTGTGTGTGTGTGTGTGTGTGTGTGTGTGTGTGTGTGTGTGTGTGTGTGTGAACTGAAATTAAAGGAATGCTGCATTTTCACAAGTAGCTTGCAAAAACTTATACAAATAACCGTATATATTGTGAAATATTAATAATAATAATAATAATAATAATAATAATAAAAACACTGTGATTAGGAACAATGAAAATAATGCAAAATGCTAGTCCAAATGTTACGGCGCATTCATAAAAAAACTGACCGCAAAACTACAACATTAATGAAGAGTATAAGCAACAGGCCATTAACGTAGCCACTATAAAAACTGTCGAATCTTAATTTATAAAATTTGTTATTTCGTTATGTTACACAGCTAGCAATGTTTTCGGCTGGTATTCCTGGTCCAACACTTCTAATCAAAGAAGTGTATACAGTACGGGGGGGAGGGGGGAGCTGCTCAATCGAAAGCAAATCTTTGGATCAAAGTCATCTCCGTTCACAAATAAATATACTGGTAAGCATTGCACAGGTACAGTAGCTTCTACTCAAATAATTTTTCCAGAAACTCCAACCTTGTAACTGGTAAGAAATTTCTATCAGTTCCAACTGATGTAATAATTATTCAAAATACTATTCAATGAGTAAAAATATTTCATCATGTTCCTGAATTTTAGTTCCTTGTACTTTCAATCTTAGGTTTCAAGTCTCCGTGAATACGCTACATCGAGTGAAAATCTCTGTGCAGGTTATCAACATTATTAATTCTTTAGATTTCGTTTCTTTTTTCTCTTTTTCCAGTTCTTTCAAATAATTAGGTGCAGTTTTAAATGAACGCTGCTATTCTCAACTCATCTACTCCATCAGTCATACACTGCTCGTTACGACCATACCTAGTATGGACGACTTGAAGCTGTAGCATTACAGCTGTCTGCAACTCTATTAGTTACACAGTGCTAATCGACCGAACGTCGTGTGTGTGTGTGTGTGTGTGTGTAATTTTTTTCACCGGGTCGGTCAGGATCACTTGATGGTCGTGATCGTCAGCTTTTACCCTCCCGGAAGGGAGCTGAGAGCTCATATAGTCCAATCTAAGGGCAAGGCTGTGACCTTCACACACGCACACACCCGTCCCCTTGCTCCAGGGGGACAGTAACCACCCACTTCGTCAGTGAAACTTTTCGCAACCTGAGCGAGGCGCGAACTCTCGTCCACCAGTTGGCAAGCGAGAGCGTTACCACTGCACCAGCGAGCGGTGTGTGTGTGTGTGTGTGTGTGTGTGTGTGTGTGTGTGTGTGTGTGTGTGTGTGTGTGTGTGTGTGTGTGTGTGTGTGTTCTTACTTAATTGTGTCTGCTGGAATGAGTCAACCTCGTATTGTCCCGTGTATTAAACCATTTTTATCAAACATATCCTTAAATTTATGAATAATTTTGGGACACACTATTTCATTCAGTAGTGCATTCCACTGATCGACTGTATTTGGGAAATTGAATTTCCTTACGTCTTTGTCACCTATCTTTTAATAAAGTTTTTCACTGTGTCCTCTTGCTGATGCCTCCCCATAGGTTATATACTCATTGATGTTTATCCTCTCTTTCCCTGAGATGCATTTATATATCGTAAGCATGTCTCCTCTTTTCCTTCTCTCTTGTAATGTTGGTAGCATAAATTTCTCTAGTCTTTCTTCATAGCTTTGATACTTTAAGCTTTGTACCCATCTTGTAGCGGCCCTTTGTACTTTTTCAATCTTATCTATGCTTTTTGAGATGGGGATTCCAGACCACTGATGCATCCAGGGTTGGTCTGTTGAATGATGTTATCTTTCTCAGCATGTCTTCATTTACATATGTGAATGCTATTCTCATTTTAAGCAGTCTATGCATGTTTCGTACATTCTCGGTTATGCGATCAACCGGTGACAGTCTGTTATTGAAAATCACTCCTAGGTCCTTCTCTTTTTCTCACGTGTGTACAGTGACTCTTCCTAACTTATAATCCCAATCTGGTCTTCATCCACTTTTACCAAACTTAATTACATGGCATTTCTCTACACTGAATTCCATTTGCCATCTATTACTCCATTCATGTAATTATTCTTGTAGCTCTGCAAAAGTCTCTTTGTAATTGTCAATTGTGTTTTTGCATCATCAGCAAACATATTAGATAGCTTCCATTTCCAATATACCTGTCTATATCATTTATATATCCATCCATCCATCCATCATCCAATCCTACATTGCCCCATGAGGAGCGTAGAAGCCCGGGGCTAGGCAGTTGGTCCCGAGATTTAAGATGAGAGTGACCAGCCTCATTATCCCTGAGTGGCATTCCATGAGCAATCAACCCCAACCACCCCTTGAATATAAACCTTCACCAGCTCAATCCGATTGGAGCGTAATAATTACCGACTAAACCACCAGGTGCCAAAATTTGGTTATATGGTAACCACCCAGCGTAGTAAATGGTTTCCTGGTGTACGGGAAACCATTTGGCTTGTCACTCGTGTAGAGTCACTCACGGGCTGAAGGAAGAGGAAGGAATGAACGAAAGAGAGAAGAGGGAGTGTAAAGTCACCCGTCGGCAGAAGGACATGGAAAGAATGAAGGAAAGACAGAAGAGAATGGCAGCCAAGAAGGATGGAGAGGGAAGGGCAGACACCCGAGAGTAGCACTACATCGAGTGAGTGGATGGTGAGCGCCCCACCTACCACTTTATATATATATATATATATATATATATATATATATATATATATATATATATATATATATACTAAAAACATAATTGGTGCCAGCATTGAACCCTGTGGAACTCAGCAAGTCACAGCCCTCCATGATGAGTAATTTCCCCGTAGTACTGTTCTCATTTCCCTTTTTCTGAGAAAATCCGACATCCAACAATACAGATTACCTTGGATTCCTCCTTGATGATACAATTTCCGTAAAAGTCTTGGTGCGGTACTCTGGAAGATGCTTTCTCAAAATCTAAATAGATACTGTCCACCCACCTTCTCTTTTCTGTAATGTTTCAACAGCTCTATCATAGTAGCTTAATAGATTTGTAACACATGATTTTCCTTTTTTAAAACTGAAGTCTTTCTGTTATCATATTGTATCTTTCCAGATGGTTTACCCAAATTTTTCTTAGCTTTACTAGTACCTTCCTTACAACACTGGTCAGGGATACTGGTCGGTGATTGAGTGGATTGTCTATTTCCTTTCTTGAATAGAGGAACAATGTTTGATTTCTTCCAAATATCAGGTACGGTAGTTTTACCTTGACTTAAGGATTCCTTGAGCATTAAATACACTGGTCTGCTTAACTCATCTGCACATTCATGTAGCACCCAACCTGCAATTTCGTTGGGACCATTTGCTTTTCCTTAGTCTAATTTACTCAACTCTTCCTGTACCTCTTGTTCTGATACATGTATATCTGTTAATGTGTTGGCATGCATTTTCCCAACCATCCCTCTCACAATTACTTCTGTAAAAACTGACTGGAAATTATTTGTTTAGAACTTTACAAATATTTTTTTCTTGGATATAGGTTATCCTTTCATCCATGATGGACTGTATTTTATCTTTAACTTTGGTTCTGCATCAGATGTAGGTTTTTTTTTTTTTTTCTTTACAATGCCTTCCTCAAACTGTCTTTTAGCTTCTCTCATTATCCTTGTACCATATAATCATTTCTTGCCTGTTTATGGATGTTACAGGCCCTCTCACTATTGTGTCTTCTGTATATATTACACGCAAGTACTATTGTGTCTTCTGCATATATTACACGCAAGTACTATTGTGTCTTCTGTATATATTACACGCAAGTACTATTGTGTCTTCTGTATATATTACACAGCGTCTTTCTCTTTTGATTTTTTACATTCTGTTAAACCACTTCTTTATCTTAATTTCTGTTTCTTTGTGCTGAGTATCCGGAAAAACCCACTTTCCGGACATGCCTCTGGCTCTGTTACATCGAATATTGGAGGGATTACTGTAAAAGTGTAACAGTATATGTATCTAGTAGTGTGTGTGCCTACGTAACGATTAACGTACATATCAGCTGATTTCATAAACTGCATACGCATGCAGTTTATGAAATGCAGCTTCCCCTGCACTACCCTCGCTCTGTGGGTTGTTGTATGGCTGGCACAGAAAGAGTTGGACCTGTGGTTGTCTTCTTCAAATACACTCCCATTAAAACTGCATCAAGACCTCTGGCTTATTCCTAACTAGGTGTACAAGCGGGGTGCAACACTAGTGTGGCAGAAAGTACGGTAGCTACAGAACAGTGTCATACTGTATATATCAGAATTGGTACTGTTGAACCTGCTACAAAAATACCAAAGCAAGAGGGTAGGAACATACAGTCAACCCTCCATATTCACAGAGGTTACATAAAAAATTGGCTGCAAATACCAAAAACCCAAGGGGATGTTGGTGCCCCTCCTTCCCCCCCAAAAAAGGACACTGTACTCACTTCAACAGGCTACATGGATGTAATTTCCTAAAAACCCTCAGAAGTTCCCAAAAACACATACCGGTATGTGAGAATCTACTAGTTTACAAGGTATTTTGACAAAATTTAAACATTTGTATTTTGAGATGGTTTATTAACAGTTCCTCAGGGCTCTGTCCTATCACAAACTCTCTTCCTTCTATTAATCAATGACCTCTTAAGGTTTATATCTAACTGTATCCACTCATAAACTGATGACTAAACCCTTCACCTTTTCATTCCCTTCCTGCAGCATCCATCTCAGCAGTTACTTCTACAAACAAGGGATAAGACTATGGCACACCTACTATCTGACTTGGCTCATATTTCTGACTGGGGTAAAAGCAAGTGATGTTTTTAATGTACCAAAAACTCAGTTCTTACATGCATCAAACCAACAAAATCTCCCGCAGAAGTATCCTCTAATTTTTAACAATATCCATCTCGATCCTGTATCATCTTCAAACATACTTGGGGTTTCATTCTCTTGGGACTTATCTTGGAAAGATCATATTACCATACCTCTCTTGTAAAATCTGCTTCTAAGAGATTAAGTGCATTAAGCTGACTCAGTGCCTTCCTTACCCTGCACAGTTGTTGCCTAATACATGGGTTTTATTCGCCCCTGTGTAGAGCACAAATCTCATGTGTGGGGAGGCTCCCCACACAGGGGTCTTTTCAACATGGTGGAGTCAAAGGCTTTTCATCTCATTAACTCTCCTCCTCTTACTGGCTCCCTTCAACATCTGTCTCTTCACAGCACTGTTGCATCTTCATCTTTTTTCTAACACTACTTCAACAGTCACTGCTCTTCTGAACTGTCTGTTTGCATCATTCCACCACTACAGCAGGCCTGTAGTACCCATCTAGCAACAAACTCTCATCCCGTCCAACTCTCTCAAATGCAAGAGTTAACCGTTGCTCCCAGTCATTAACGTATGCAACAGGTCCTCTCTGAAACTGTCTCCCTCTGTCTGTATTTCCTACTGCCAATGATCTCCAGTCTTTCAAATGCAGTGTGTCCAGGCATCTCAAAATAAACAGATCTTGAATTTGGCTCTCTGTTATCTAGTTGTTTTTTCTTAGAGGGAAAAATTTGTGGGCTCCTGACCTATGGTTCCTTCTTCCTTAGAGAGAGAGAGAGAGAGAGAGAAACTTCAATATGAGGTGGTGTCTGTCTAAAGAATCCCAACAGACTTTGTATCAAGGCTTCTGAAAGTGAAAGATGGCAATGTCAGAGGAGGAAATTGATATTTGGTGCTCAGGAGTGTATCACTGAGGTACATCACTGAATAGGAGGAATAAGGATAAGGAGCAACTATTGCCTTCCAAAACTGTGCTCCTCCATGTAGCTATATACCGTACTGTATGGTCATGTGCTATGCAAGAACATGGTAGGTCAGTCGGTAGGTGTTCCTCCACGTACTATATGTGACAGGATAGTATGCATGAAAGGTAACACCATGAGGCTGCAAGTATTGGTTAACACCACAGGTCATGTTGAATATCATGATGTCCAGAGTTACTGTGAAGCAGATTAGTTCATATAACTTTTGGTTACATGCCGTAAACCCTTGTGGGTTAATCATACTTATGGTAATTTTACCATGCTGTAAGAAAAACAAGTTAATTTCATAGAAGGTAACAACATCAGAGAAACTGACTCATCCAAGGTGAGGGCTGGATTGAGGCAGCAAGACTGTAGGGAAGTTGGAAGAATGGAGGAGTGTGGTCAAGGCAAGGCTGGATGTGCATGTGGCAACATGGAGAAGTGATACCATATTGCTGAACATGCACAATTATGTCTTCAACACTGGTCTCTTATCTAAAATATGTGATGGGGAGAGCATGTAGACTGTCAGGTGTGAAAAGACGGATCCTGCTGGTGAGTCTCTCGAGTGTGTGGAAGAGTTTTGTTATTTGGGGAACAAATGTGCTAAAGGTGAGGTTTACCCTAGCTCTGGCTAGGGTAAGGAGTGGTTACAGTAAGCTCAGGAAGCTGTTGTCCCTCCTGACAATGAGAGGGCACTCCCTCCATGCAATGGGATCTTTGAATGCAGCATGTGTTAGGTGTAATATTGTATGGTAGCAACACCAGGGCAGTAGAGGAAGAGGATATTCATAGACTCAAACATAAAGAAATGACAATGATAACACTGATGTGTAATACATCCTTGAATGTGAGGCCTGGGGAGGCTAAGTTTATGACTGAAGAGTTGATAGGAAGGATGGAACTGGAGTATATTGATGTTGTGAAGAGGAGAGGTAGATTGAGATGGTTTGGGCACAAGGAGAGGGTGGATGATGACAAATGGGTGTGGAAAAGTGAGAAATGTGAACATTGGGGGTAGGGCTGTGAGAGGCAGACCGAAAAAGACCTAAGACGAGGTCATAGTGTGACCTCAGGGATAGAGGACACAAAAGGGAGGCTGCCAGAGACAAGCAGCATGAACAACCACCATTAGGAGACCTGGGACAGTGGCATTTTCGCCGTGGGTCCACCCCCCAGAGGCTGTCAAAGTGGAGGAGGAGAACAGTATGGGGGCCAAACCACCACAATACCATCCCAACCCTCACAAGGCCCGAGAACCTGGGAGTGGCTTTGGTCGTTCGGGCAAGTACCACATCTCTCAACACAACATATACAACAAAACTGTACCGTACTCACACAATTCATCAAAATAATAAAACATAAACACTGCCATCTTACAAGATACAAAACTATGCAGAACACAAAGAACACCTACATTTCAGCTTATTTCACCACCATTAGACAAGACCAGGCCGACAGTGGTGGCGGCGGACTCATCACCATGGTTCACCAATCCATAAACTTTTCAGATACTAGTGCACACACAAAACTGCTTCTCCCCCACATGACACCACACCAGAAATACAATCAATTAAAATACGCACTGGTAACAAATCACACATAACAATTGCCAATACATACATTCCCCATTTATACACGGGTTTTATTCGCCCGTGTAGAGTACAACTTTCATGTGTGGGGAGGCT
The DNA here is from genome assembly GCF_032717465.1 of Coenobita brevimanus. Taxonomy (NCBI): domain Eukaryota; kingdom Metazoa; phylum Arthropoda; class Malacostraca; order Decapoda; family Coenobitidae; genus Coenobita; species Coenobita brevimanus. The sequence goes on from NC_137050.1 coordinate 18,407,611, forward strand.
CCACACATACAGCTCTTCTCAATAGGGTGGAGTCAAAGGCTCATTGTCTCATTAACTCTCCTCCTCTTACTGGCTCCCTTCATCTTCTGTCTCTTCACTGCACTGTAGCAACTTTATCTCTCTTCTATCGCTACTTCAATGGTCACCGCTCCTTTGAACTCTCTGCTTGCATCCCTCCACATCTACGACAGGTGTGTAGCACTCATCTAGCAACAAACTTTCACCCCTTTTCTGTCCAGCTCTCTAATGCAATAATTAACTGGTACTTCCAGTCCTTCATTTATGCAACATGTCAACTCTGGAACTGTCTCCCTTGGTCTGTATTTCCTACTTCCTATGATCTCCAGTCTTTCAAACGCAGTGTGTCCAGGCATCTCAAAATGAATGGATCTTGAATTTGGCTCTCTTTTGCTACTGTTTTTGTTTTTTTCCTTGGAAGGAACAGTTGGCAGGCTCCTGGCCTTTGGTTCCTTCTTCCTTAATAATAATAATAATAATCTATCTATCTATCTATCTACTGCCAGACACTTCAATCCCGTTTGGGGTGGCCACAAACAAATCGCCTCCGTGTCATCCTGTCCCCCGCCATTTCACTGCCCTGCTCCCAACTCACACACCCCTCTCTCATATACCTTTCCATCCCATCCCTCCATCTCATCTTCGGCCTCCCCCTCCCTCTTCCTCCCTCCACCTCACTCACATACACTCTCTTCGTCAGTCTTTCACCCTCCATCCTCTCCAGATGACCAAACCACCTCAGTGTGTTCCTCATAACACTTCCTATCACATCCACAACCACACCACAACGCTCCTTTATATCCTCATTCATCAGCCTGTCTCTCCATGTGACTCCACAGGCTCCTCTTAAATAACTCATTTCCACTGCTTTCACTCTTGAATTGTGTCCTTCCAACATCGTCCAAGCTTCACTTCCATACGTTTTAGAGTTGGTATCACAATACTGTCATGTAGTAACTTTTTCACCTCCATGCTCACTTCCCTGTTTCTTAACACTGCTTTCAAAGAACCAGCAACCTTTCTTCCTTGCTGTACCCTTTCAAGCACTTCACCCTCCAAACCTCCATCCTTACTCATCACACTACCCAAGTACTTAAACGTACTCACATATAATAATAATAATAATAATAATAATAATAATAATAATAATAATCTGGTCTTTTGTTTCTCAAAAGCACCAGTTCTTCTTCTGGGAATTCACTAATGCTCGACACACATTATTTTTACAATTACAAAAAATGTGACCTCTCTCATATACATATAATAAAAGCTATATCATATATATATGAAAGTGGCAATAATTAAACCCTATAATCATCCATCATAGTACCTCTCTTCAGGTCATAGCATTTTGAAAAAAGAAAGGCCTTCAGCTGTCTCTTAAAGGATTCAACAGACGAGAGTTATCTTATGGACAATGGAAAACTATTAGGCTATATAATCTAGGGGCTCTATACATGAAATAACGATCAGAGAGAGATGACTGGTGAATGGCTCCAGGCTTGCTAAGATGCAAGGAGTCATCTTCACCATGTAACATCACACCCCCATCAGCTTTAAAAAAAAAAAAAAAAAAAAAAAAAAAAAAAAGGCCCCCACAGTACCACACAATTACTCTCCTCGAATACACCCAATCACTAACATACCGTTCCCAACATCATCCTGGGTGGTGATTTCAGCGCCAAGACATCGGCCTGGCATGTCAACAACCGTGACACAGACAGAGGGCTGGTACTACATTCCCAAACAGATAATCTTTCCATCCTCAACAATCTCCATCAACATACCCATATCCCACACCAAGCCCTCTTCCTCCCATCATCACCAGACATCACCTTTTTCTCCCCAAACCTCATCCCAACAACATCCTGGAGAGTGGTCAAAACTCGTGGCTCTGACCACCTCCCAATCATCATCACTACCAAAACCAGAATCAGCCCACTTGGCCACAGACACATACATACTACAGGAGCCAACTGGGAAGCCTTCACAAATGAAACAGAACAACACTTTCAAACATTAAACATATCATACGTCCATCACGAACATCAACACTGCTGTGCACACTTTCAATACAATTATTCAAGATGCAGACAAAAGACACATCCCTAGAGCCAACAGAAAGAGACAACCCCAACTTCAAGCCAGAAATTCAAGGCCTCATCAGTCATTGTGACACACTACAACACTCCCCAACACCCCATAAACATGGCACTGTAAAACAAATACAAGAGCTCAATACTTGAGTAAACAATAAAATATCAGAACAGCAAACACTAAATTGGAATAATTAGCCTATCTCCAAACACTTGATCACAAAATAAACACCAGCAAAATCTACAAAACACTAAATAGGATCACACTCTCCAACAGCAGGACTACAAAATCACACACTGCCATCACAACAAGAGACACCATACCCTCAAACAAACAACAAGCAAACGCTCTCATCAATCACTTTTATATGTCAGCCATTTAAACCCCCATTGTGACGACTGACATGTCACCCAGTGCAAGAGAGAGTTCCCCACAGACCCAGACTTCGCACCTTTCACTTCCAACCAGACAAAACACATCATTAGCAACCTTAGCCCGTGGATTGTGAGCCACAGCTCAGGTTCGGTAGTGTCGCGTTGCGAGCCACAGCTCAGGCTGTGCTGGCCGTGCATCACTGCTAACTACTCCATCCTTACTCAAAATTATGCATGGTGCTATGCAAAGAGAGAGAGAGAGAGAGAGAGATTTTTTTTTCTTTTCACGAGATGATGCCGTGGATGTTTATCTTCAAGTTTATAAAAAACAAACAAACAAAAAATTATTCTTTTTTATTAATTTCTTCACTACTTCCCTATGTAAACTTACGCATGGCCCTATGCAAAGACAGAGAGATTTCTTTTTCTTTCACCGGATGATGCCCTGGATGTTTATCTTCAAGTTTATAAAAAAAAAAACTTTTCTTCAATTTTTTGTGCACCACAAGGTGGGGGAAAAAAAAAAAAAAGGTAATTGCACAATCTACAGGTTAAGCAATCATCTGCCTGTGGACCAGACAACATTAGCAACACAGACCTTAAACACATTGGACCACAAGGCATACAAGCACTCACCAACATATCAAACTACAACTACTCACACAACATAATACCCAACATCTCGATGCATGGCACCATCATCACTATCTCCAAACTCAACAAAGACCCCACATTACCTTCCTCACACTGCCCCATCATACTCCTCTGCATCCCCTCCAAAGTCACCAAATGACTGATACTACAGCTAGTTACACCTCACGTCCCCCTAGCCCCATAACAACATGGTTTTAGGCCGCTATAGGCTGCTCCACAAACACTCTTCTTACAGACCTTACACAGAGAGTTTTTGATGGCATCATTTCAGCTAGGCCACCACACAGAACACTCTTAGTTACACTAGACATTAGCAAAGCTTTTGATGCCATCCCAGCCACAACCTCACAAATAAAATACTCAGCACAAACATGCACAACACAAAAAGATGGTTGGCAAACTATTTAGCAGGCAGGCGTGCACATGTCAGTCTCGAGCATCAGAAACTTCACAAGTGGCGCCCCCCAAGGATCTGTTTTGTCCCCTACTGTACTCTCTTTAACCCATACTTGCACGACATACCCACACACCACAAATACACATAGCTTCCTATGTAGATGACAACACTTACATGTACACACCAAAACGCAAATGCAGCCGCACACATCCTCCAACCTTACCTCAACACACAACATGAATGGTTTCAACAAACATACTCAAAATAGCCCCAGCCAAATCTATAGTGATCCATCACACAAACTGGACAGCAGAACACAGTCACATTCCACACCTCACCATAAACAACACATCCCTACCACACAGATATACACACACAAAACCCTTGGTGTAACATACAACAATATCAGTTAAACAACACATCACAAACATTACAGATAAGTTAACACCAAGACTCATCGCCCTAAGGTCACTTGCCCATATAACATTTGGACGCAACAAAGAAACCACCACCACAGTATACAAACAATATATACATTCAGTGATGAATTATGCAAGCCCTGCTTAGGCTTCTAACCTCACTAAAACACACTACAACACTCTACAGACCATACAAAACAAGGCCCTAAAAAAAATTACAGGCTGCACAGCTACTACATCCACAGACCATCTACACCAAGAAACCAGAGTCCTCAAAGTCAAGGATCATCTAGACATGAGAGGCACACATATTCTTGCCACAGCCTCCACAAACCCACACCATCCGCTACACTATGTGGCAGCACATCCTCATGCACCATGGAACATCAAAACAACACCCAGCACACAATATACAAAAACACTATCATCTCTCCCCCCTTACCCACCTCAAACCAGCTTCCAGAAGCATATCCATACTCAAATCACTCGCCGCTCCATTCAGTCACTTAAAGACAACACGCAGCTGCATGCACAGCCTCCTGATATCCACCCTTCTGAATCCTACCTCCCTCGTGAGGACAGGGTCCACCTAGCCAGGCTGAGATGTGGGCATCATCCAGCCCTCTTGAGTTATCATAACAGGCTGGACAACTCCGTCGCTGATGCCTGTCCAGGATGCAACACAGCACCCCACACTATTAAGCACATTATGGAAGACTGCATTGCACACAATCACCTACACCAACAACACAACATACACTCCTTGAGATCTCTGTGGGAAAGTCTGGTCTCAGCCGTGACCTTCCTTAGGAACTTGGGGCTGTTCAGCCAGACTACCTAGGGAACAGCTACTACTACCATACTACTACCACCATTAGGAGACCAAGGCTGACACATCCATGCATGCTGGAGCCTTTATAAATGATATAAAACAAAGCAAAAGACTATAAGTCACATGATTTTGTACTTTTACCACCTTTATCATTCTTTTTCTGTGCCTGCCCTCCTCTCTTCCTATTTCTCCCATCTTTCCTGTCACTTCTTATTGCTTTTCTTTTCCTTACAGGTGGCTTTACATCGAGTGACAAGCCAAATGGTTTCATGTAAGCCAAGAAACCATTTACAACACTGGGTGGTAACCATATAACCAAACCATACGCGCTCCCTAAGTGTCAACATGTGGGTTGGTGGAGGGTTACTGCCCCTCCCCGTAAAACAAATAACTCAATGTCAAATGACCACCCCTTACGGGATTATGGGATTATGGTGTCTGGCAACAGATAGATAGATAGACCATTTTATTCACACATTCCTAGTTTTATGAAGTTTCCAGTCTCCTCTCATTTTTGCATCTGCAGTCCCTGGTACTGTATTTAACAAGTGTGTTCTAGCAAGAATGTGAAAATCATAACCCTTCCACTCTGGGGTCTGTCCTCAAATGTGCTAAAACTTTCCCAATTTTTTCTTATTCTCTTAACTTTTTGTATGTTGTGGCTCTCCAGTTACCATATATCAGAGCTGGCTGGACAAATTAGCAATAAGGGTGGCCTGCACTGCCTCTTTTAGGTCCTGGGAAACCTCTGGTCTTTTATATCACTGCTGCTTCCTACAAAACGGACAAAAGTTCTACAGTAATGCTCTTGATGTAGCTATATGCAAATGAAACAACATAGCTAGTTATTTACTACATATATTTTGCTTTTTACAACAGCTACCCCCTCCATTATGAAAAGAACTCAACCAATACAGTAAAACGGACTTCAATAGACCGGAATTCGCTTTTATCAGACTCGAGGAGCTACTGGACTAAACTCCTGTATAGACCCATCAGAAAAAGTCTGATAAAGCCAGAAGCAGTCCAGACTGCCTGACCACATCAGGTATGTTCACCACAATAAGGTAAATAAAAGACATGTTTATTAGTGTACAGTACAGTATTATTGTATATATGTTATACCATTCGATTAATGTAGTGAAGTTATACCGGTAACACAGTACAGTACCGCAATGGTAGTCAAAACAGTTTAAAAACTGTTCAAAAGATCCGGACTAATGTCTGATATATCGGGAAAAGTCCGGGTTAGCAGGGGGATGTCCGAATGTCGCTTTTATCAGAATTTTGCATTTTTTGGAATGGCTTGGGCCCCAATTAGTCCGTTAAAGTGAAGTCTTACTGTATTTAAAGATGAACACCATTCATAAAATGTACCAGGGATGCAAGAGTTAACAAGGATGAGATGCTAGTATGCAGGAGGGGAGTGATGTGAAAGAGACATGTTGTTACCACGATGTACCATGAGCACCGGTATTTATAATATAGGAGGGAACAAGAGGGAAAACAGGTGAGGGAGAAAGAAAAGTGCCAGTGTTTAATCCTTGCCAAGCTGCAGACCTCATATGAGGTACACTTTACATTGCTTATAAAACAAGGACTCACGGGAAGTAAACTACCTTTCAAAGAATCAGCCCAGCAGGGGTTAAAATCATCAAATATGGATAAGGTTCTTGCAGATGCTAGACAAGGTTTGCCTTCATATGGTCATTGATGTAACCTGGCAGTTATGCTGCCTGGTCAGCTAAGGTAAACAAACATCCCTTAATTTCCTCCTTAACCCCTGAAGGAGACAGTGGGCTGCATGAGCAGGGCAACTTCAGCCTGCAGTCCACCAGGTTCATATTCAGAAGAGCCTAGGGCCACAAAGACAACAAGGTAGTGGCCCAGTTTGGGCCAATGTGATCCACTGTTGTCTGGAAGAACCTTTTATTAATCACTTTCACTGATTCATTCTGCAGCCCAACTATTGTGCCTGCCATACTTTTAACCCTTTGAATCCATGTGCTCTCCCTTTCTCTCTCTCTCTCTCTTTTTTTTTTTTTTTTTGAAAAACTCTGGGCATAGGCTTCACAGCCTGCTCTCAAGGTCCAGTAGTCCTCCTACGTACCGCACACCTCTAAGTGTCACCACTTCGGCGCTAACACCCACCGTCCATATTGAATACATGCTAGGGCTGTCTCATACAGGACTGGTGTATTGGTATTAGCGGGGGTATTTTTACGACATGTCAGCAGGTCTTCTGGTAGATCAGTCAAGTCTGATTTTTACGAATTTCAAATCCTTAAACTGTTCCCTGCCCCAGTGGGATTTAAACCCGGGTCCGTTAGGACTACAGGCCACCTCTCTACCGATTTGCTGTTACCAGACGATTTCGTTCACCTTAAGAAAGGCTTCTCATTCTGCAGGGCTTCATTAAGACTATTCAACTCGTAAATAAAAAAAAAAAAAGACAGCAAGAATAAAACGAAAAAGACAACCTGGGCCCAATGGGTTTGAGGCTATTAATTTATGAGATGCCTTTGCACTGATGCTGCTTCTGTTATGAAAAAGTACCGGTACCCAATGCGTGTCCAAACTAGGCCCGAGAACTACAAAAGGTCTCTCTAAAAGGAGTGGCTGGTTAGCCTAATGATGATGACTTGAGGGTGCCCTCGAGATCTTCGTTTATCTGAAGTGAAACATGATATTTTTGATGAAGTACCGTAGTCATTCTCTTTGGTGCAAGCCAGTGTTCTGGTAAGTGAGGGCTGTGCTGGAGCTGACCTGTTGTTCGATGAATTTTGGAGTGTTGAAAAGCTACTTCTAAGTTATTAACCCAACACGATCCTGTTACCTATTTATGGAGGTGGTGGTGGTGGGGGGGGAGGGGTTAAAGTTGACAGGTCCTGGAGGTAAATGTTAAAAATCACCATAATAAACAATGGCACAATAAGAGCAGAGAGTTGGCGATAGAGAAATATTGCAGCTAAACTATTTTACAGCAGAAAGGGTCAACAAAAGGCCAGATCTAATCCCTGCAATTTGAAAAGTCTCTCCTGAAATGAATACAACTGTTTGGAAGTGGTAAGTATAAACTACATAAGACATTCTCAAACCAAGGGGTTATGTAAAGTCACACAATAGTAACTCTGATTGGTCTCTGATGTACCCCTATCGAAACCATATTTAACACAGAATATAATTTCCTGGAATGAGTCTGAGTCTTCTAAATGAAACACATACACATACTGGCTCCTGCCTCTACCAAGTACTTACAAGCAACAAAAAAGAGTAACTAATAAATTAAGTTCCAGTAAATGAACAAACTCCTCCAAAAACAGCACTTGATACTTGCAGTAAGTTCACAACTGACCAATTCAGAAATTAGCCATATAAAACTGATAATCAACAAGATATAGGATAAAGCATTAGGTGATATTCTCATTTCAGCCCATAGCTACTGTTATTTTGATGGTGCTCTACAGTTATCTCTTACTGTATGATACTTGCATGACACTTCTATTAGAAATCAACAACAAACAAAACATTTACAATAAACCCTTGATATAACGAACACCAGTATTGCGAATTTCGGATATAACAAACAGCCAAATCGTGACCAAACTTCCCCTGGATTTTGCAAAGGTCACTAAAGGAGAGGGAAGGTCAGGAATTTGCCCATGGTAACAACAGCAACCCATCCTGGCACAGTAAGTATACTGTAACAGTACTACAGTACATTATACTGTATTCTTACTAAAGGTACCGGTATTATATTTATATGTGCAACTTCACACAGTATTGTATTTACATGTACAACTTCATAAACCATTGAATTCTCCATGTAAAACTTTACAGTTAGTGTAGGTTATGTCTGAGCATGTAGGACCGAAAGACTCCCGTTATATAACAAACTGAGTTTGGTAATCCCTCAGGAAATACCAACCCCTCATATACAGCGAACTTTCGGATATAGCGACCCACCCTTCTGCCCAATTAGTTCATTATATCGAGGGTTTATTGTATGTAGCACTTGAAAATACAGTACCGGTATGGTAACACATGGTTCTTGTCATGCTTATGGTTCTGCCCTCACCAATGTGCAAGCACTTAATAACCTAAATGAGGGACCAAAAAAGACCTGGGATGAGGTCATTGAGCGTGACCTCAGGATTAAGGGACTAAACAGAGAAGCTGCCAGAGATTGAGAAGCATGGAGAGCTGCCATTAGGTGGTCAAGGCTGATCCATGCAAGCATGTTGGAGCCTTCAAAAATGAACATGACACAAAAAACAGAAACACTGTGCATATCTACCTTAACCCACGCCACACTCACTGCCTCATATGAGGCGATGGGCCTCAATGCCATAATTTCAAGCTCGAGGATGCATCAGTGGTTTCCATGGGAATGCTGAGTCACCCTCTACACCATCAGAGCTGTTTCAAAACCCTGCCATATATACCACAATTGCCAAATACTGCATATTTAGTAATTCAGATATGCAGGCCATCCTTGGCCATGCTGATCGCCTCATATGAGGCGATGGGTCTCTGCGCCATAATTTCAAGCACGATGAAGTGTCATTGGTTTCCATGGGAATGTTGACTCTCCCTTTACACCATCAGAGCTGTTGCAAAATCCTGCCATACCACAGTTGCCAAACACCACATATTTAGTAATTCAGTTCTCGTTTGTAGCCCAGCACTGGCGGATTCATGCCCATCTACCCCCCACGGTGCTATCGACTTATCACCGCCCTCACACCCACCCAAGATGCATAAATTACATGAAGACGAGGGTGATGAAGAGTTCGAGCTCTGAAACACTCGATTTGATGAGAAAAAAAAAATCAACATAATATTAAATTGATAAGTCGGAAAAAATGACTCGGGGGAGGTAGCCTAATCGGGTCGATAAGAATTTGCGAGACGGGGGTTAAACAAACTAGGTCCGCCTCCCCCCCCTCGTCATGGTCCCACTTTTTTTCAAAGTGTTTTATGACATTTTCTTGTCAAATCAGGGGGCCTTCTCTATGGCATTTCCTTTGAAAATGCTTCTTCATGGGAGTGTTATGTTCATGCTGAAAGTACTTTCCCTAACTATAATGCAGAGATTTCAATACCTTTCAAGGTGATGTCCAACAATGATCTACATGATTAGTGTTATGGGTCCCTGTTAGGTACGGTACTTGTTTTTCCTGATGGGTTTTTATGTTTTGACTGATACCTAAGGCTCATCTGGTAATCTTCCAGGAGGCATAGGACCATCTCTTAAACATTTAAATTTTTTTTTACCTACATTTGAATTCAGTGACTGCACTGGTGTGCAGAAGTGCATTTTTGTGTATGAAGACAATCGATCATTAAACCAGGAAACTATGATTCAGGGATAAGTTTGGATTAGTTGGGTTAAGTTTTGTTAGGTTAGCACAAAATAGGTTGTTTTGTTGTTAGGATAAATTAGGATGGGTTGTTACAAAAATTTATATCAGAAATGGATAGGCTATATCAGCACTGATATGGGCACTTTTGTGCCAAAATTCACATCCCAAGATGATATCCATCTGTCTTCGGCACTGTTGAGGCTTGTAAACAAAGACTTTTTAAACACAATTCACCACTTTTAGCCTTATTTTCTCATGGTGGTGATTTGGAAAGGGGGAGAGAAAAAACTGCAGAACATTGTATTCTCAAAAGAAAAGTGTTGAGGGAAAAAAAAAAAAAAAAAAGTAAAAAATACATAAATCATAACTTTACAAACTCTTAGGGCCAGGCATGTGCAATGACATGGGTGAAATATATAAATGGCATGGCAAGAATCTTGTGTTATATACGAGTGATACATTACTGTTGTTACTGATTTCTGATGAAAATCTTCCTTTCCTTTCGCTGATAAAGGTCCAACATGTTAGAATGTGTCGGCCTTGGTCACCTAATAATGGTTCTCGATGCCACTTGATCCCTGGCTGCCTCCCTATTCAGTCCTTATCCCTGAGGTCACACTCTATGACCTCATCCCAGGTCTTTTTCAGTCTGCCTCTCACAACCCTACCCCCAAACATTCACACTTTCTTCTTACAGAAGAATAAATGTCTATACAGGTACGAGTTAACTCTGGTATACCGGTACTCCAAAAATAACCAAATCCAATACGGCCTGACCTGAGAATAGTAAGCATTTTTTTCTCAGCCTATGGTAAATCACTATCAGTAACAGCCTAGCTCAGTAATAACTATATATCTATCTATGAAGTGGCCACAAACAAATCACCTCCACGTCGCCCTGTCCCCTGCCATTTCACTGCCCTGCTCCCAACTCACATCCCCCTCTCTCATATACCTCTCCATTCCATCCCTCCATCTCATCCTCAGCCTCCCCCTCCCTCTCCCCACTTCCACCTCACTCATATACACTCTCCTCATCAGCCTCTCACTCTCCATCCTCTCCACACGGCCAAACCACCTCAGTGTGTTCCTCCTAACACTTCCTATCACATCCACATCCACACCACAATGCTCCTTTATAATAACACTCAACAGATATATCAGTGCCTCTGATGTCATTAAGCACTACAAGTTACCAAGCCTAAAAATTGATACCATACCACCAAGACAAAGCATACTAATCTTACAGTACACTAAGCACAAAACTCACCGATAACAGGTGACTTTGAAGCATCAACAACTTTTGGAGTGGACGGTCCGCCCTGTCGTTTCTCCCAAATATTTACACTTGGCACAGGAGCAGGGACATACTGGACTTTTTCCTCAACTTCTGGTTCTGGAGGTTGTGCAGCTTCTTCAGCAGGGCCTTCCTCCTCCTCAACGGGTCCATTTACGTGCTTGGCTTGTATATCTCTACCAGGTCTCTTCCCTCGACCTCTGGAAGTAGCCTCACTCCTGTCCCACTCCACATACTCTCGTCGTCCTCCTCCTCTTCTTTCTCTCCTCCCACGTCCAAATTCCTTCTTCTTCCACCGATCTTTCCTTGTTCGGATTTCTGTAAATTGGGCTAGTTCTTCTGGATCTAGTTCATCATCTGGTGGGCTCGTGTTATTGGTAATGCCAGAGGCTGGGGTTGACGCCTCCCCTATGCCAGCTGCCATCTCACTTGACTCACTGACTACTTGCTTTTCATTTCGCGACTGTTTGATGTTGTCTACAGAGCTGTCGCCTTTTCCTCCTCCAACAATGCCAGCCCACGATGACGTCCCAGTCTTTTCTTTAGAAACAATACTGACACCACTGTCGTCCGAGTGCGTCGCCATATTCGCACGATGATACACGAACAATATTTACGATTAAATATCGTAAGTGACGCTTTGATTCAACAACTCCCTTCAGTATCCCAACACATTAGTCACAGTTCTACACCATGGTGACATTTTCAAAGCAACCAAGCCAACACTGTTCAGTACACAACGTTAAATCCATCAGCACTCCCACATGCGTAGAGAGAACAACATTCAGGAAAGCATGGTGGAGCAGTGAAGGGGACAACGGGAACCGAGACCAGTCTCTTCTGGAAATATATACAGCAAGCTTTTTCAACTTATTGTAGTGCACCAATTCTCTCATTACACTGTCTTATGAAGGAACCAGTACATACTAAAAATGAAATTCTACTTGATAGACGAAACTTAAAATTTCACTTGTTCACCTTCACAGCTCTTATACTTGGGCTTGTTTGTATCATCTATAAAAGATCGAATACTCTATACAAAATTCAATGTCTTACAGGATCTTGCTTTCATAAAAAATATTATACTTATGATGCTCATTTGTATAAGATGACAATATGGACTAAAGTGCCTTGCTGAAGGTGTATAATAAATTCCATTTGATCTGATTATAGAAGAGCGAGGAAAAGCTGAGATCAAATACAAAAGAAAACCATGAATTTTATTATGCAGAAACATTGAGAATTGGGGTTCTTTTATCTCCTACAGAGATATTTCAGTTTGTGCTAAGAATTCACTGGAAGTGAGCAAGACTGGAAAATGAATTAAATATTATTGTAAAAGATACAGAGTGCTAATACAACAAAAGAAGGTGGTGGGTCTTTGTATGCAGAAAACATAAAACTGTACATCAAAAGGAGGTGGTTGGTCTTGCCACGCATCTCCTTCAGGATATATATTTATATATGTTATGCAGCGTATTCTGCGCCCAACTTCTTGGTTTCAGATACGGTGCGGGCCTTGGTTTCTTTACTCTTGACGGGGCCAAAGTTTACAGACAAGGGGGCAGGGCTCAAACACTGACTAACCGGATTTACACGCATATTACCAAACAACCAATGTGCAACAATTCACACACAAGTGCATGGGCAAACCTATACAAAATATAAGTACACCTGACACATTACAAGATAAAGTACACTCCATCCATCCATTCATCATCCAATCCTACATTGCCCCATGAAGAGCGTAGGAGCCCGGGGCTAGGCATTGGTCCCGACATTTAAGATGACAGTGACCAGCTTCACTCATCCCTGAGTGGCATTACATGAGAAATCAACCCCAATCACCCCTTGGATATAAACCTTCACCGGCTCAATCCGATTGGAGCGCAGTAATTACCCACTAAACCACCAGGCGCCAAAATTTGGTTATATGAATACCACCCAGCGTAGTACATGCTTTCCTGGTGTACAGGAAACCATTTGGCTTGTCACTCAGTGTTGAGTCACCCACAGGCAGAAGGAAGAGGAAAGAATGAAGTATACTGTAGAAAGAGAGAAGAGGGAATGTAAAGTCACCCGTAGGCAAAAGGACAAGGAAAGAATGAAGGAAAGAAAGACAGAAGAGGATGGAAGGAAAGAAGGATGGAGGAGAGGAAAAGGCAGACACCCGAGAGCAGCACTACATCGAGTGAGTGGATGGTGAGCGCCCCCACCAAAGTACACTCACACTAAATATATCACGACACAATACACAGGGGAGCCTGAATACACTATGACAAATGACACTAAATATATCTCAATATAACACACACACGGGTTTGCACATAGTATATCACAGTATGAATATAATGTACACGAGTGACATGAACTCAATACTTCGTGGGATACGATATACTGTATCACAGTACACCACACGCGCGTCACATAGACGGGATATGATAACAAGCACGGTATATCACAGCGCAAAACACGTATGTGGTATAATCAGAATACTTAGACACAAGATAGGGATATAGAGTCAGGTCGGATATGTATTGCACAGGGGAAGGGAACAACACGCTTGAGGGCCTGAGAATAGTTACACTACACCGACATGTACTACTACAGTATGTGATGGGGACGGGGTTGGGTAGCCCCCTTACGCTGAATCATGGTATATTATCACTGGTAGGGCCTAGGGCACAGAGGGGGGGAATCAGGGTGCTGCACAGGGCCGTGAAAGGAGGGGATGTCACTTAGGGCAACGGGGGAATTTCCCACAAGGGCGTACACTAGCATAAAAAACGGGTGGGGGGTTGGTGCAAGTAGAGGGCAAGCAAAGGGGCGTGAAGTTTTAGGGGCTGAGGAAGGGGAATAAACACAAAGTTCGTAGCACTACACAGGGGAGCACCTATGGCCACTATGCGGGCAGCCATAGGTAGCGGCCAGGTGTGGGAGGAAGGCCGTCTGGGATGTGTTCCCGGTGCGAGTCTCTGGCGGCGTAGTCTAGGGTCCGAGTCGAGCAGAAGGGCGGAGTGATAGCTGGCCCTTTCTTGGTGGGGGCTCTGGGAGTATGGTGGCCCTCTGGGCTAGGGCCAAACAGGGCTAGGAGGCACTCAACACGGTGCCTGCCCTTCATCATGGTGGGAGTCCTGGGGGGCAGACCTGGGCTGGTCTGAGCTGAGGGTCAGCCGTGGGGCACTAGTCACCTCCCTGGGGCTGTGGTCTCGCCTGGAGGAGGCGGCCGTCATGGGTCGGCTGCAGCCACCTGTACCTGGGGAGTCTGGTGGCTGATGTTGGCGTAGGGGGCGTCCTGCCATCACCTGGGGGCTGCGGTTTCACCTGGAGGAGGAGGCTGTCAAGGGTGACCTGCAGCTGCTCACTCTGGGGCAGTCCGTAAGCAGCTTCAGGCGTTGGGGACTGGGCTGCAGCAACAGGACACCTGGCCTCGGGGTGGTCTCGTCCCCGGTACTCTCCAGCAGGGTTCCTGTGGGGGAGCAGTCTCCACTCTCCGTACAGGAGGGGAGGTGGGAGGGGCGCTTCACATGGCTGCAGGATGGGCAGGCTGAACAAGAGGCGTTGCCCTCACAGGGAGCCTCCGGGATCGCAAAGGGGGAACGACTGGTGGTCCGTTCCCCAGCATGGCGGGCCTGACGGTCCCTGCCGAAACTCCGGGCCGGGGCATGAGAAGGAGGTTCAGAGGACACTCCCTCGGCCGAGCAGATCCGGTGGACACTGCCTAGGCTCCTTCTCAGGGTAAGGTCGAAGGAGATCCGGTGGACACTCCCTCAGGGGACCACTCGACCAGGGGATGGATGGAGAAGTCCTGTAGAGCCTTCTGGTGGGCGCCGCAGGTCTGGTGGACTCTGCCCTCCTGCCACTGGGGGATGGCGCAGCTGGGAGACAACCGATGGTCTGTTCCCCTTTGGTAGATCCGGTGGACACTACCACAGGGCCTGCCACCCTCCTGGGGAGCACGAGCGAAGGTCGTCTGGCAGACGGTCCAACACGCTGGCTCCCGGAGGTGGTTGGCAGAAGGAGGAGAGCCGGTGGTCACTCCTGTATTAGATCCAGTGGACACTACTGTGCTGCTGCTCCCCTGGGATGTAGTACATATATGAGCTCTGGTGGAGTCTCGTCCTCTTTTAGGGGCAGGTCAGGTGGACTCTGCATCTGAGGGCCTACTTGGGACTTTGCCACTGCAAGTCCCATCCCGATTCTGGTGAGTGCTCTCTCCGTTGGAGGGCAATGCACTCAATCTGAGTACTCCCGGTGGTCTGGCTGCATGGAAGAAGAGCATAAGATCACGTGGAAGATGAGTCGGTGTAGCGCGGGGCAGCGCAGAACGCCTGTAAGCCTCCCTCTGGCCTCCTTTTGCGGTGGTGGTGTCGGGGTCACTCTGTCTGGTGGGTATTTCAATATAGTCAGCAGTTACAAAGTGCATCCACTGTAAAATAAAAAAAGTAGTAAATCTTGCCACACCCCTTATATATATATATATATATATATATATATATATATATATATATATATAAGAGGATGTGAAAAAGGCAGAGTATAAGAGAGAAGTGGAGGAACGATTGGGCAAATATGAATTGGAGCAGATGGGAGACGTGGAAGGTATGTGTAAGATATTTACAGAAGAAATATGTGCAGCATGTGATGTGGTGTGTGGAAGGAAGAGAAGACAGAGGGGGGTGCAAGGAACAGCATGGTGGACTGAAGAGGTGAAACAGGCTGTGGCACAAAAGAAGAAAGCATACAATGAATGGATGAGAAATAGGGGCGTGGATGAAGTTGAGAGGCGGAAGAGAGAGTTATATGTGGAAAGGAAGAGAGAGGTGAAAAGATTGGTAAGAGAGAGTAAGAAGAGAGTGGATGAGGAATTTGGAAGGAATTTGAGTGTAAAGTGGAGGGACTGTAAGAAAATGTTCTGGAGAGAAGTGAAAAGAGTAAGACAGGGTGGAAGTGAAGTTAGCAGGGGAGTGAAAGATAAAAATGGTAGATTACTAGTGGAGAAGGAAGAAAAAGTGAGCAGATGGAGAGAACACTTTAAGGAATTGTTGAACGTAGAGGATGGAAGTAATGCGAGTATAAGTGGCTGGGGAATGGCTGGGAGAAGGAGGGAGGTGAGAAGACAGGAAGAAATCAGTGGGATAGAAGTTGTGGAAGCAATGAAGAAAGTTAAATCGGGGAAAGCCCCAGGAATTGATGGAGTGTGTGGTGAAATGCTGAAGCATGGGGGAGAGATAGTAGTAGAATGGATGTGGAAGATGTGCAGATTGGCCTGGGAGGAAGGTAGAGTCCCGGAGGATTGGAAGTCAGGTATAATTATTCCCTTGTACAAAGGAAAAGGGGAAAAAGAAGTGTGTGGTAATCATAGGGGCATTTGTCTTCTTAGTCTAATAGGAAAAGTGTATGGTAGGATACTTATAGACAGACTTAGAGAAAGAACAGAGAAATTAGGTGGAGAAGAACAGGGAGGCTTTAGGAAGGGAAGAGGTTGTGTAGATCAGATATTCATTCTTAGATCTTTAGTGAAAAAGTTTCTAGAGAAGGGAAAGAAGTTGTATGCGGCTTTCATGGATTTGGAGAAAGCATATGACAGGGTGGATAGACAAGGATTGTGGAAAGTGTTAAGAATATATGGAGTAGATGGGAAGTTGTTGAATGCTGTGAAGAGTATGTATGATGGTGCGAAGGCTGCAGTGCATGTGGATGGTGAACTAAGTGAATTTTTCTCTTTGAAAGTCGGTTTGAAACAGGGATGTGTCATGTCTCCATGGTTGTTCAATCTGTACATGGATGGGGTAATAAAAGAGGTACAAGGTAGGGTAGTGGATGTTGGAGTGGCCCTGGTGAGAGAGGATAGTGTTTGGAAACTCCCTGTTTGCAGATGATACTGTGTTGTTAGGTGAAGAAGAAGGGGAGTTGCAAGGCTTGGTGGATGAGTTTGAGAGAGTGTGTAAGAAACGGAACCTAAAGGTGAATGTAGGGAAGAGTAAAGTGATGGTCTTTGAAAGAGGTGAAGTTAGTGAATGTACAGCGAGGTTGGATGGTGATGAATTGGAAAATGTGAGTACTTTTAAGTATTTGGGTAGTGTGATGAGTAAGGATGGAGGTTTGGAGGGTGAAGTGCTTGAAAGGGTACAGCAGGGAAGAAAGGTTGCTGGTTCCTTGAAAGCAGTGATAAGAAACAGGGAAGTGAGCATGGAAGTGAAAAAGTTACTACATGACAGTATTGTGATACCAACTCTAACGTACGGAGGTGAAGCTTGGACATTGTTGGAAGGACACAAGTCAAGAGTGAGAGCAGTGGAAATGAGTTATTTAAGAGGAGCCTGTGGAGTCACGTGGAGAGACAGGCTGACGAATGAGGATATAAAGGAACGTTGTGGTGTGGATGTGGATGTGATAGGAAGCGTTATGAGGAATACACTGAGGTGGTTTGGCCATGTGGAGAGGATGGAGGGTGAAAGACTGACGAAGAGAGTGTATATGAGTGAGGTGGAGGGGGAAAGAGGGAGGGGGAGGCCAAGGATGAGATGGAGGGATGGGGTGGAGAGGTATATGAGAGAGGGGTGTGTGAGTTGGGAGCAGGGCAGTGAAATGGCGGGGGACAGGGCGACTTAGAGGCGATTTGTTTGTGGCCACCCCAAACGGGATTGAGGCGTCTGGCAATAGATAGATAGATAGATAGATATATATATATATATATATATATATATATATATATAATGTGTGCGTGTGTGTGTGTGTGTGTATATATGACAGGTACTGGCAACTGTTACAGAACGAGCATATTTGATTAAAGGTAGTTTTACCTTTATTCCAAGATGCTCAATCCACATATGATAATAAAGGTAAAGGTAGGGGGCAGACGCCATGAGGCACTTAGCAGCAGTGCTCATCTCCGTTAAAGGCTTTTGAGCCTACGGCAGGCTATTCACCCAATATTCCAGGATACAAGGCCATTGCATGATCCAATTTATCTCCCATAGGTATTACCCTAGGTTCAGGTATAATGCATACTATAAAATGAAAAGGGATTCATAACATTTCATTTAAAGAGTAAAGTAGTAAAAGAGAACTACAGAAGTATAGGCAGAGTTTGAGCATCTTGAATTAAGTTTAGAAAAAAAAAAAAAAAAATTATGCCAGTTTGGAGATGTCTATCTATCTATTGCCAGACGCCTTAATCCTGTAAGGGGTAGCCACAAACAAAATGCCTCCATGTCGCTCTGTCCCCCACCATTTCACTGCTCTGCTCCCAGCTCACACACCCCCTTTCTCATATACTTCTCCATGCCATCCCTCCATCTCATCCTTGGCCTCCCCCTCCCTCTCCTCTCCTCAACCTCACTCACATACACTCTCCTCGTCAGTCTCTCACTCTCCATCCTCTTCACATGGCCAAACAACCTCAATGTGTTTCTCTTAATGTTTTCTATCACATCCACATCCACAACACAACGTTCCTTCACTTCCTCATTTGTCAGTCTGTCTCTCCATGTGACTCCACATGATGGCAGCCTTACGGTTGGCCTTATATGAAATATTAAAGGCGGACCTGAAGTACAAGAGGATGATGACAGTTTCTCAAGGGAAGAGTGAACCAAGACATTCCAGGAGGAGTGGACTGTGTGGAGGAGCAGAGATGTCATCGGATGTAGCATAGGAGAAGACCTGATAAGTTGAAGGATTATTTTGTAATTTTCATTTTCGAAGGCTCCAATATGTTACCATGCGTTGGCCTTGGTCACCTAATGGTGGCTTTCCATGCTGCTCGATCTATGACAGCCTCCCTGTTCAGTCCCTTAACCCTGAGGTCACACTTAATGACCTCGTCCCACGTCTTTTTCAGTCTACCCCTTGTGACCCCACTCCCAATGTTAACACTTCTCACATTCTACACTCAATTATCATCCCCCATCCATTCCATATGCCCAAACCACCTCAGTCTACCTCTCCTCAACACAATACCAATACACTCTAGTCCCATCCTACCTCTCAACTCTTCCATCGTAAACCCAGCCTCCCCTAGGCTGTGCTCGCAGGTATTCACTGGACATCCACCTAATCATTGTCATTTTTGTACATTTGAGCCTGCGAAAAACTGCTTCCTTTACTGCCCAGGTCTCGCTACCGTACAGTATTACACTAACACATGTTGCATACAAAGATCCCATAACATGTAGGGAAAGCCATCTCAATGTCAGGAGAGGCAACAGCTCCCTGAACTTCTTTCAACCACTTCTCACCCTAGCCAGTCCTACCTTCAGCACATAACATGTCTCCCAAATAACAAAACTCTTCTACACATGCAAGAGACTCACCAGGAAATTCAATTCTTTCACGCTTGCTAATCTCCACCTGCTCTCCCTGACACACCTCACACATAAAATCAGCATTATCTAGCAGTCAACCTCTAATACCACTACATCTCTTGTGCACTCACTCATCACAAACACTGCACAAGAAGGAATTACTTCCCATGCCTTCATGGCAAATTGCACATGGTCACTCTCCCTTTTCTTTCACAGTACTGCCACCAACCCTAGATATTATCACTTGTGTTTTATCTGCATTTACTCTTTAGCCCTTGTGCCCCATACTATCTCTCCACTTCCTAAATCTTTCCTCCACCTCCCTTTCATTCTCTGCAATGAACACCAAATCATCAACATACAACATCTCCCACAGGATTCCATTTCTGATGCCATGTGAGAGGGCTTCAAGTACCATGATAAACAACAGGAAACTCAATACTGACCCCTGATGGACATCAACATTCACAGAAAACTCATCACTGAAATCTCCATTCACTCTTACCTGGGTGTGAGCACCCACATACACAGCCAAAACCACCCTAACCAGCCACTTCTCCATCTCAATCTTTCTCATTGCCCACTTCACCACCTCTCTAGGGACTCTGTCAAAGGCCTTCTCCAAATCAACAAAAACAAAGTACAGTTCCCTTCTCTTTCCTATATATTTTGCCTGAGGCTGTCAAGTGGTTCCCCTGCCTGGCAAAAACCCAAACTGTAACTCATCAATAGTCACTCTTTCTCTAATCATACCTTCTAGAACTCATTCCTTTACCTTTTATCTGATCTAAAAGCTTTATACCACTATAATTTCTTCTTTCCGGGGCATTACCTTTCCCCTTGTACACATTCACATTTACACTCTTCAGCCAATCATCCGGGACAACACACTCATATATAATCATATTTATTAGGTCAATGACTACCCTTACTCTTATATCTCCTGAGGCCTTCAACATTTCAGCAGTCAACCCAGACACACCTGCTGCCTTTCCCACCTGCATCCTGCCTATTGCCTCACTCACAGCAGCAGTGTCAATCATAGGTCAAGGGCCAAACACTGGATCTGCTGGCTCCAAACCTTCCCTATCCCAGTCAAACTCCTCTTTCAACAACCAGCTATAATGCCCTCTCCATGCATCTTTAATATCCCCATTGTTCACCACTACCCTTCCTTCATCATTCTTCATAAACTGCTCCTCTGTAATATCCCAATTATCCCTCTTCACCTGGTTTGCCACTTTAAATATCCTGTTCTTCCTTTCCACATGATTTAGGTTATCAAGTAAAAGTCCTTGCAACTCAAACTTCGCCCTGTATACCTCTCTTCTAGCACTACGGTTGGCAGCCAAGTATTCCTCTTTGTTACCACCCTTCTTCCTATCCAGGAAAAGCCTTCTTTTTTCCCTTAACTGCAGCTTCTACACCCTCATTCCACCACCAAGTTACTTTATGTCTTGATGGGCCTCTTGTCCAACCGCACACTGAATCAATAACTCTCAAGAGGCTGTTCTTGAAGGCTCTGTACTGTTCATTAATGTCTCTGTCAACAGCTCCCTGTTCAGCCACCACTTTCTTTATCTTGCTATCGAAAGCATCCCTTACTGTTTGGTTTTCCAGCTTCCATATTTTCCTCCTAGGTACGAAAGTCCTCTTTTTCATCACTCATTCTTTAAGCACTGTCACATATGAACTTCCTATAACTTAACATCCCTCACCAACCTCGTATCAGCCCTCCTGACCAGAAAATAATCTATCTGAATGCTATTTCCCCCAGACTCGTATGGAATCAACCTACTCTCTTCCAAAAATGTGTGTTGCACACAATCGTGTTCATTGCCTTCCCATAATTAAATGTTTAGTTTGGATTAAGGATTATGTTTGTATACATTGTGTAGTTTTGTTGGGACAACAAAGGACTAGGGAGAGGGTACTGTTGAGTAGTGAGATTTGCCAATAAGATTATGCTGGAGAATTCCCAACGTCTGTCATACCATAGTTCCATTACGAGTCAGAGTTGCCAGTTAGCCTGCTGTTTTTGAGCGAGTTATTTTGTAAGTTGTACATTAATTTTGTGCTCTTTTTCTCATTCATGTTTTATTTATGTGACATTGTTAAATTATGTAATTTAATTTATGTTTGTATGCTAAATAATTTAGAGTGTTAAGCAGCGTAAGAAAACTCTGGCATGTTTTGGACATCTCCGAGTTGGTAACTGTTGTAACCGTTGCTCCCTCAAAAATGCACGAGAACTGTGGAAAAGTGCAGAAGACTCTACAATATAGGAAGCTTATATAAGGATGGGGAAGAGACTAGAGTGGTTTCAGTCAGTTTTCAGTTCAGGTTGAGTGTAGTGCAGTCTGTGTCAGTGAAGTTTGTATATCATCAGTACTTGTGAAAATAGTGAAGCGTTGTTGCCAAGCATTGTCTGATTGCAGTTGGTAAAGATTGTATATCTTCGGTATTTGTGAAAACAGTGAAGTTGACAAGCATTAAGTGTAATTATTTGGAAAATAAAGACAATGAACTTTAAAGCCAGTGTTTATTTTCACCTCAGCTGTACACTGACAGGCTGACCATAGGAAGAACAACTCACTGGGCAATATCCTTCCTATACTGAACTACTGCTGTTGGAGCCTGTGGCAGTGTGGGATGGAGACATAACAATATTTTCAATACTATCCACATTTTTCCTTATTGCTATAAAGGAGAACACTGAGTTGGTATCAGTATTCACTGGAATGTCTGAAATGTTATGGTAAGAACAGTTTCCCATATAAATTTTGGATTTCATTTTCTTTATGATACTGGATTTGAAATGTTCTTCAAAATAAGTAACAATGTCAAGTTTCTGATTTAACAGCTGATGACTTAGAGAAAAGAGTGATGAATTTAAACATTATTACATAGTTCCTCATAATGCACCATATAATTAAGGTATTTCATCTTCTATATGATTTGAACAATGGACAAATCTTACTCAGAAGAACAGGATTGTAAAGATAATACATATTCTTAATTGCATTATCATATGCCATTCCTGTGCTCCTAATGGGCATGGATGATGAATGGAATGATCTTTGGTATCCATGCAAGAGCACTTAAATAAATATGGTTACCGGTACTGAAATTGGAAAACGCATGTGACAGGATGAACAGAGAGGAACTATTAGTCTTAATTATGCTGGGTGTTTCCACTCCTCTGATCATTTGATTTAGTGTTACCTTCAGGTGAATCTATAATTGAGTGACAAGCCAAAGCACTTCCTGAAACCCAGAAACCCATTTGCTTCACTGGATGGTAACCAAATAACCAACAACTGAACACCTGGTAGTCCATCCATCCATCATCTGATCCTATGTTGCCCCATGAGAAGCGTAGAAGCCCGGGGTTAGGCAAGTTGGTCATGACATTTAAGAGGAGAGTGACCAGCCTCACTCATCCCTGAGTGGCATTACGTGAGCAATACACCCCAATCACCCCTGGGATATAAACCTTCACTGGCTCAATCCGATTGGAGTGCTATTTTTACTCACTAAATCATCAGGTGCTATAATTTGGTTATATGGTTACCACCCAGCACAGTAAATGGTTTCCTGGTGTACAGGAAACCATTTGGCTCGTCACTCAGTGTAGTCACCCACAGGCAGAAAGAAGAGGAAAGAATGAAAGGAAGATAGGTAGAAGAGGGAGTGTAAAGTCACCCGTAGGCAGAAGGACGAGGAAAGAATGAAGCAAAGAACAACAGAAGAGGAAGGAAAGAAAGAAGGAAGGAGCAAAGGAAAGGACAGACAACCGAGAGCAGCACTACATCCGGTAAGTGGATGGTGAGTGCCCCCACCTACCATTAACATCTGGTAATATGACTCATTAGGGCTTAATTCCGAGGAATGGTTTGGGTTCGCTGCTTGCATAATGCTGCTTAAGGGGAAACAATTGGTTACTACTGCCTTAAATGTCTAGATTAAGTGGCCTAACCCTGGTCCTTTTTGCTCTTGATGGGGCAAAACAGGTCTCCATGATGGATCAATGTATGGTGACATATGTTAGTGCCCACATCAACATATGGGTGCTGCAATTTGGTATGGCAAAGTGCTAAAAGCCAACGGCCATGCCACGTTGAGTACACCGCTTCCCGTCCGATAAGCGAAGTTAAGCAACGTTGGGTCTGGTTAGTACTTGGATGGGTGACCGCCTGGGAACACCAGATGCTGTTGGCATAACTCCCTACGTGTCAAGTGGGGTTGGTGGAGGATTAGTGCCCCTCCCTGTAAAACAATTAACTCTAAGCCCTTGACCACCCCCTTTGGGATACATGGCGTCTGGCAATGGATGGATGGAAAGTGCTAAAAGTCAGCAAAAAGAGCAGTGTTATCAAGACAGCTGAGAAATGTGTGAAGTGCAGAGTAGATATGATTAGAAACCATGTGACTTGTGAAAGATATTAAGTGATGAAGTCTTTTGCTATTAGAGTAGATGAGTGCTTTGATGGAATCTTTACTTTTAGAGAATGGACAAAGATAAGTTAGCTATACAGGTATTTGTGAGCAGTCTGAAGGTTGGAGGCAAGTTACTCCTCGGGATGAAGGTGTCTGGCTACACACCCACCAAACAGGTGTGACTGTGGGAACTACAGTAGTTTAAAATTTTCTTCTATGTATGTTACTGTTGCAACTAAGGGCTCATCTAAATGTGAAACTGATAAATTGCAGGCTGAAATTACCTTCTGCAGTCTGCCATCCTTTCTGTATAGATAGGGAAGGAGCTGAGTGACATTGGAACAACCAGGCATTGGAACCACCTTGGTGCCCCCACAGGAAGGCATCCCTCACCAAATTACATTAATGTACAGGTAATTAATGTAATGAAGAGACTATAGTTTACCATGGTACAGAACATTTCAACCCTTCAGCTGCGATATTTTCAAGGTTGAATAAAGCTGTCTGGCATTAGCTAGAAAAAATTTTTCAAGCTACACTGGTTAAGAATAAGCATGGCAGGGCTGAATAACAGCCTCCAATGCTGAACAAGAAATAGCAGTTGGAGCTATATACCACCGACATGAAAAGGGAAATTTACCATCCAATTAACATTCAGGCTGAAATATCAGTTAGTGCATTTGTACTTGTGATTACAGTATTCCATTAATACATTTTCTGTACACTAGCAATGCAATATAAAATTCTTACCCTAAATTCTGCTACTGAACATACAAATATACAGTATTTTCTGTGCCATAACGTAACAGTCACTAGCACAGGATTCTTCCTGATAATAAACAGTACTTTGAAAAAAATGTATGGCAGCTGGTAAAAAAAAAAAAAAAAAAAAGTATAATTGTTGTACAACTGTTCCCCTACTTATGAACTTCACTGGTTTTGAAAGCTGGCTCAGTTCAAAAGTTTTAAGTTGAAACTCACTAATACTGAACACCAAATATGTACATCATTCATGAACACAGGTAGAAACTGAAATACCACTCTTGTACCAGCTGCTTCTGGTAAACTGATCATTAAGTCATTAATCTGTAATAAGCAATGGACATTTTTTTTTTTTTAATCTCTGTATCATCATCATTCAATCCAGTGTTTCCCCATGTGAAGTGTACGAGCCTGGGGCCGGGCAAGTTGGTTCTGACATTTAAGAGGAGAGTGACCAGCCTCACTCATCCCTGAGTGGCATTACTTGAGCAGTAAACCCCAACCACCACTTGGTTATAAACCTGCACCAGCTCAATCCAATTGGAGAGCCTTAATTGCCTACTAAACCAACAGGTGCCATAAATTGGTTATATGGTTACCTCCCACCATAGTAAATGGTTTCCTGGTGTACAGGAAACCATTTAGCTTGTCACTCAGTGTAGAGTCGCCCTTAGACAGAAGGAAGAGGAAAGAATGAAGGAAAAAAAGACAAGTGAAAGGATGGAAAGAAGGAAGAGAGGAAAGGGCAGGCACTACATCGAGTAAGTGGATGGTGAGCGCCCCCACCCTTTAAACAACTAATAAATGCTTCTTCGATAATTTGTATTTCCAGAAGTTCATAATTCATAATATACGGAAGGGAGCAAGTGTTCTTATTCCATAGCTGAAGTGATGGCTCTTAATATACGATCCTGCTTTTTAAGGATTTCACATTGAGTTTTAGCAATAATTTGAAGTTCCTTTCCAATTTTTTGTAATGCTTTTAATTTGAGTCTCTCTCTCCTCTCTTTCCTTTTTTTGTAATGGTGGTGGAAGTCCTGCGTATCAGACAGATGCTGAAGGTATTGGTTAAGAAGAGCCTGCCTACCACTGCCTTGCTCCACCTGTTTGGCTACGGATGAAGTTGGTAAGTGAACTGTTACTCTTGTTCCAGAACTTTCTTGCATGGCATCTCCACTCTCCACAACCATCCCTCCACTTCTTCCATCCGTAACCTTCACAAAAGCCCCAGTACTACTGGGATAGGAAGAGTCTGTTGGGAGGAATTCACTAAGTACCTGGAAAAAAAAAAAAAAAATGAATAAAATAAAATAATATGCACATTAATTCTCTGTTCAGTACTACTGTTGCCACAAATATATACAGTGATCCCTTGGTTTTTGTGCACTTGGTTATTGCAGTTTTTGTTATCGGTGCAAAATGAAAATCTGCACTCCTGTTGTTATAGCACATTTTTTGGCTAATATCATCATTATCGTGCAACTGAGCAGGTTTCTGCCGATAATAATGGTGCAGTGTCTGTGGTTTCTGATGGCTCTGAGGGATTCAAAGATGAGACCCTACTCAAGGAGTTAATCTCAGGTGGTGGAGGCCACTAACTCTCCATCATTTAGCCTCAGAACCACTTACTTAAGCCCAGCTCAGGTCTCTCTATGGTACGTGTTTCTTCCTTATTGTGCCCTTATTCCATAGGTTCTGTGTTTTCATTATTGCACAATTCTGTTATCACAAACCATGTTTTGTACCAATTATGTGCAACAACCAATGGATCACTGTACATTTGCAGTTTTGCAGTGTAATGGACTAAATGACATATGCATGGATGCAAATATCCTCCTTTCTCCTTGTACAATATTAACACATTAAATGCAACATATACTGTACTGTATCATATGAGTCATGTTATAAGACTGGACATATACATGATGAACATGAATGAGGTGACAGCACTCCTGAACAGGTTTAAATGTCTCTGACCACATCTTGGGACTTCAAACTCAAGGTATCTCAACTGTGCACAACAATTAGTCTCTGTCCAGCCTCCAAGGGGTAAACACATACCACTTTCGGGTGACTCTCATTCCTCCAATTCCTTTGGTGGTAGTGCTAGCACATGTCTAATGCTGAAGGACATATACTTGATATGAGGTAAATGCATATGACACAAGAAAGCAGCAACAGGGATGAAAGGGGTGCTGAAAGTACAATGCAGTGTGTGCTCAAAAGAGATGACAGAACAATTTACACAGGGCCTTCCAGAGCAACCACACCACACTACACCATTTATGTAATTTCTATACCATTACACATCTACCTCTTTGAAATGGACACTGGTTATGATAATGAATGTGAAAGAAGAAATGAAATGCAGGGAGAGGGAAGAAAGTTGGTGGAAACTGAAGGTAGGCGAGCTTCAACCAGTCAAAATGGCACTATTGCATATCACCACCAGCGGCCAGCCACCACTCAAATCATCTAAACTGCTTTGCCACTCCTAATTATCTATTAAAAAGAAAGTTTCCTTGATAAGCCCAACTCCTTAGCTACAGTAGTAGATAAAGAACCTCTCTCTTTCAGTCCCTGGACTCATGAGGGATATACCAAACCTCAGGTACCTTAATATTTCCTACATCCTGTTATCTTCATAATCACGAAGCCTCTGGTAAGCTAAAAGCTCTGGTAAATCCCATGGAACATACATGAGGTAAGAATGATCAAGAAATAAGACCCAAAAAGTATAAATGTGAGAGCTATCTACAGAGTATCCTTTGAAGTGGTTCACAAATCCATCCACTCATCACTCAGGCCTTTGAAATTCTAGGCTCCACATAACAGGTCAACCAAACCACAAAAAATGTGTTTCTTACCGTCAATCGCACATATATCCTCTTATTTCTTGCTACATATTTCTCTACTACTTTTTTCAGAGTAAAACTTTGGTTCACAAACGTGCTTGCCTTCCTTAACTGACCATATTCTTCAATTACTGACACCTCCTTAACCTGTTCAGTACCGAAGCCTTTGTCAGATTTTGTGCATAGATTGCCGAGCCTCTGTGTGGCAAGGCTACCTCTGCTGGCAATTTTCAACTTTTTTTTTTTTTTTTTCCATGAGTAGACCTGAAAAGCAGTCAAAATAAGCCTAATGATAGTAAAAGTGCTCACTTCGGCTGTTTGCCGCCCGAAAACAGGTGTTTTGGTCCATGATGCCCAGATTTGCATCAGGTGGCTACTTTCAGAAACTGTACTGACAGCGGCTGATGTGGATAGACAGTCCAATCTGGAGTGGAGTGGGTGGATGCATGTAGTAAAATGCAACCAGGTTTACATACTGCAGCCACAGATGAAATTATGATGATGGGAAGTTGGGGTTCCGTGCTAATTTTACATATTTTCACATTCAGTTCTTTTTATACTACAGTATATTGGTATACGGCACTTTGAACATTCACACAGGGTACGATAAACATTCACGTTGCACACAGTCACATTAGTTACAGTAAATCACACATTTCTTATGTTATTTTCCTTACATTACTTGATTTCATGATTTACTTCTACTTACTTACATTTACTTTTACTACTTTCATTATATACACTATTTACACATCACTATCAGTTAGTTCATCACTTTGAAGTTTTCCAACTTCCACTGGAAGTTGGGAGAAGTTAGGAGCAAGCACAATATTTTTGGCAGTGCAGTGTGACCCAGATATGCGTCAGATGGCTACTTTCAGATACTGTCAGTGGCTGACGTGGAAAGATAGTCCATTTTGGTGTAAAGTAGGTGGATGTATGTAGTGTCTGTAGTGTGGAAATGCAACCTGGTGTGTGTAATGCGGCCTTAGTCAAAACTACGATGATGGGAAGTTGTGGTTCGTATTATCACATTCAACTTTTTTTTTTTATATTACTGTATATTGGTATAAGGCACAGGAGGGGAGGAGAGGTGTCAGTCATCCCATTTTCTGTCACACACTAAGGGCAGATTCAGGAAATTTTGTGCAAATGTGCAAAAAACCGTGTCCGTATTTATACGGACTCGGCAATTTAGGGTAGTATGAGTTAGTCCGTATACAGTATACTGTATACAGACTCAGCAATTTTGACATGATTGGTTTGTTCATATATATACAGACACGGTACAGAACAGGTTAATTAATCCTACTCTTCATTTTTTTTTTTTTTTTTTTAGCATGTCCAACTCTAGGCAAAGGCTTCAGGGCCTATCTCTGGGGGGCAGTGACCTACCCCAAGGCCCAGTAATCCTTCTACACCTCCACATGTCACCACTTCAGCGCTAACACCCACCATCCGCACTGAATACATTCTAGGGCTATCTCATACAGGACTGGTGTATTGGTATTAGGAGGGTTATTTTATGACATGTCGGTGGGTCATTTGGTAGATCAGGAAAGTCTACTTTTAGGAAATTCAAATCCTTAAACTGTTCCCTGCCCCAGCCGGGATTCGATCCTGGGTCCATTAGGATTGATGGCCGTCCCTCTATCAATTCAACCACCGCCTCCACCTAAAACTGAAACTGAAACTTCCTTACGTCTCCCATCCCATCAATTACTACTGTGTAATATTATATACAGTATTGTACTACCGTACCACACTAATCAAGCTAATGGCTACCCATATGACTCCCATTTTCCTTTTTGATATCCTGTTTTCTGCAATGACAGAATGAAACATTCCTTCAAGTCCTCTGACAACCTTCCTTATTCCCATGCAATCCTGAACATGTTAACCAACCAATATTCAATGTATAATCCTGAGGCATATAATCCACAACTTTCATTCCTGACACTTGTCATGTTGTAAGTTTTTTTTGCACTGTATAATAAAACAACTTAAGGAAATAATTCCATCCCAACCTCAAGCCCCAAGTTCCCCTTTTCGCCCTTAAACCCACAACATCACTCCCTATAACCACCCTCCAGTTAACAAAAATGCTACCAAAAACCAATGTTAAATACCTGAATGCCCATTCTATGCCAACAGCCAGATAAAATTAAAGTATTTCCCTCCCAGTATGTCTCCCAGAGTCACCTGCCAGCCTCCCTCCCCTTTTTTAATTTTTTTCCAAGGAAGAAGGAACCAAAGGCCAGGAATCAGCAACCTGTCCCCTCCAAGAAAAAGCGAACAAGACAACTGTGAACCAAATTCAAGATCCATATATTTTGAGATGCCTAGATACAATGCGTTTGAAAGACTGGAGATCATAGGCCACAGGAAATACAGACAGAGGAAGGCTGTTCAAGAGTTGACCTGTTGCATATACAGTCAGGCCTCGCGTCTGGCATTATTTAATATGGCAGTTTCACATCTGGCAACAGGTTAGAAACTTTACAAAGCCCCGCATCTGGTGGGCGCTTGCCATGCAAAATTCCGTGCATATCCAGCTCAGCACTTGGCGGCCATCTTGTCACGATGTCATTGTGTACACCGCCACCTCACAGACAACAGCTACCATCTACCCTGCCTGACTAGTTTTTGTGCCTGGTTCTTGTGTTTGGCAGTGTCCAGCCACAACTTATTACAACAGTACAAAGGAAGCAGGGGAGAGACGATAAGGCAGCGACCTAGGCTGCCACCCAGTAGTTATTCAACAATCAACAACCCACACTTTGGCCCAATAAAACACTCCTAAACTTGATATTAATGAGTTTTTATTTCCTTTACATATTTATATTGATGTTTGGTGTTGTTATATTTAACGAGTTTCGGCACAAGATGAAGCGCTTGATCAACAGGGAGGGCCTAACTCTCGGTCAAGTCTACAACGCTGACGAAACTGGCTTATTCTATCACTCTTTGCCTATGAATACTCTAGCCGAGGAGATGGAGAAGCATGTACCTGGCCGCAAGCTCTGCAAGCAATGGATATCTGCTTTGTGTTGTGCCAATGCTAACAGCATGCACCAGCTTAAGCCCGTTATTGTTGGTCGTGCAAAGCAGCCTCGGTGTCTTCATGGGGTGATGGATGTCCTTCCTGTCGTCTGGTACCATTCCTTGAAGGCGTGGTTCACAGCCCAGATCTTCAAAGACTAGTTCCACCACCATTTCATCAAGGAGGTCATCCATTACCAGACGGAGAAACTGGGAATCCCACACGACCAGGTAAAGGCTCTCCTTCTCCTCGACAATGCACCTGCCCGCCCGTGCGACAAGAAGTTGGTAGCTGAGAATGGGCGCATTACGTGTATGTTTCTGCCACCTAATACTACTGCTCTCATCCAACCAATGGACCAAGGAGTGATCATGGCAATGAAGAGGCTGTACCGACGGAAGTTCCTGGACGAGGTGATGGTTGTTCTCGAGGATGAGGACGAACGCAGGGAGGGACGGGACACGCGAGGCCAGCGGACTTTGGAAAACATTCGCTGCTACAACATCAAGTCTGCCATCTACAACTAGGCCAGTGCATGGAAGGAAATCCCTGTCAAGACTCTAGAAAATGGTTGGTCTCATCTGCTTCTCGGAACGGATGTGGAGCACGATTTCCTATGTTTTGACGTGGATGACTTCCATGCACGTCTACGTGTGCATGGAAACGATGTTGATGTGGACGAAGTGCGTGAGTGGTTGGATGACGACGAGGGCGATCCTGGGTATCAGACCATGTCTGATATCGAGATCGCATCTTCAGTTGCAGGTGTCAGTACCCAGCTTGAAGATTCTGATGAGGACGGCGACGATGATGCGGACTCCTCTCAGCGTGACACTACTCCAGCCATCCCCAAGCTGAGCGAACTCCGGGAACACCTAGAGTTCGTTCTGGACTACCTGGAGCACCCGGACTGCGACAGGGAGATGGGGCCCTTGGGACTTGTGGAAGAAGTGCGCGCTTTCAGGCAGTGCATCATTAATCGTCAAAATCGTCGTTCCTTGTGTCAATCAACCATTGACAGCTTTTTCAGGTCTGTGACCCCCGCTGTGCCCAGCCCTGGCATCACTCCATTGCCTCCCCAAGACAGGCCCTCATCCTCCGAGCCACAGCCCAGCACATCAGGTATGGTGGAGTCACCACTCGACGTGAGTTTGCACCTCTCTTCAGAGTCGTCTGCAGTGGGTACGCCATCACCACGACTCAGCGACGCACCAATAGGTCACCTGCATGTGCTACTCTCAGACTCTGACAATGATTAGACGCCAAGAACTTCTCCACTAGACCACACAGGAATGTACAGTGTTGTGCAGTGAAAAAAAAACAGTGCATAGTGTTAAGGAATTTGAGTTCTGAGTGAAAAGACAAAGATTTAATGGACTGTCAATGTAACGTAAATTAACTTGAGTGTGTTTTGTTTAGAAAATGGTTTTATGAGTGGAAAGACTTAAAGTGCAGAGTGCAACACTTATTTCATTAAGGTACAATGGAGCGCAAGTAAGACAAGAGTGCGCAGTGTTAAGAGACTGGAATTCTGAGTGCAAATGACTAAGTTCTGTGCAAGACTTCATGAACAGTGTACTGCAAGTGCTTCAGGAACTCCTTCTTACTGTCAGAGTCTGAGAGGAGGCGGGTTATTCATCGAGATAGCCAGGGACTTGCTGTAAGTACCCAGAATGTTTCATATTATACTGTACTGTATTTTCCATACTTACCTCTAACACCTCATTTCACTCTTTTATGTCCCTTATTGGTGTGAATAGTGTCTTAGGTGCTATGCATGTGCAGTAGGGAGGTGTTTTTCTGAGTTAGGCTAGGTTAGGGTCCATAACTACCAGTCCAGGAGCCAGGGACTTGTAAGTACCCAGAATGTTTAATATTGTATAAACTCACCTCTAAAACCTCATTTTATGGTTCTTTTGCATTTATTTCAGCCTTTTATGTCCCTTATTGGTGTGATTTGGGTCTTAAATAGGTGCTATGCATGTCCAGAGGGAGTTGTATAGGTGTTTTTCTGAGTTAGGGTCCATAAGTACAAGTCCAGGAGGCTGGGGCCCAATATCCGGACAGGATCACTATCCGGACATGCCTTTGGCTCTATTACATCGGATATTGGAGGGATCACTGTAGTGTGCACGAATAGTGTGTTTTGTAATCAAAGTCAAGTATTGAGTAATGCTGGGGAAAAGTGTAACACAATGGGACAAAAGTGTACCATGACAGTATATGTGAACAAATGTGTACAAATGACAAAATGTACAAAAAATGAGACAAAATGTGTAAAGGAATGTGTGTACAAAATGAGACTAAATGTGTCTCTTCACATTTTCCTCGACCTTATAAAGCAGACTTACTCCGCCTCTCTCAGCTAATTAACCACTAGGCTGTCTTATGGAATATCTACAGCCACTCACCAAATACAGAGGCACCTGCTATGAAGGGGAGCCAATGGCAAAGTTACACAAATTACACAAGACCACTGACGTGCCATTATGAAGACAGAGCAAATGTTATTTAGGCTTCTAATGGCATATACTCTGTTTTAGCTCCTCCCACACTATAAGCTGCACCCACAGTTCAAGGACAAGAGGGATTTTCTGCATAATTTGTGAGAAAAACATCTGGTGTGTTATCAGTCCAGTGACCGCTAAGTAAACACAGCTGGGGATAAGGATTACCCTTACAGCCTGCAAAACTGATAAGGAAAAGAATTTATTGTCTTGATGGCTCGTCTGTCTCCTTACGTTATCACTTATTTTCTATTCCACCCATTCGCTACTGGGGTTAACTACGCTAGTAACAATATACATACATACATATATATATATATATATATATATATATATATATATATATATATATATATATATATATATATGTATATATATATATATATGAGGAAGAGAGTGTATGTGAGTGAGGTGGAGGGGGGAAGAGGGAGGGGGAGGCCGAGGATGAGATGGAGGGATGGGGTGGAGAGGTATATGAGAGAGGGGTGTGTGAGTTGGGAGCAGGGCAGTGAAATGGTGGGGGACAGGGCGACTTGGAGGCGATTTGTTTGTGGCCACCCCAAATCGGATTGAGGCATCTGGCAATAGACAGATAGATAGACATATATATATATATATATATATATATATATATATCCATCCATCATCTAATCCTACGTTGCCCCATGAGAAGCGTAGGAGCCTGGGGCTAGGAAAGTTGGTCCTGGCATTTAAGATGAGGGTGACCAGCCTCACTCATCCTTGAGTGGCATTACGGGAGCAATAAACCCCAACCATCCCTTGGATATAAACCTTCACCGGCTCAATCCGACTGGAGCACCTTTATTACCCACTAAACCACCAGGAGCCAAAATTTGGTTATATGGTTACCACCCTGCATAGTAAATGGTTTCCTGGTGTACAGGAAACCATTTGGCTTGTCACTCAGTGTAGAGTCACCCACAGGCAGAAGGAAGAGGAAAGAATGAAAGAAAGAAAGACACAAGAGAGAGTGAAAAGATACCCGCAGGTAGAAGAAAGAGGAAAGAATGAAGGGAAGAAAGACAGAAGAGGATGGATGGAAAGAAGGAAGGAGGAGAGGAAAGGGCAGACACCCGAGAGCAGCACTACATCAAGTGAGTGGATGGTGGGCGCCCCCACCTATACACAGTACCCTCGCATCTAACACGGTATTATTGTCTTGCATGGGTCCCGTGTTGGACCAAAAACATGTTGGACAAACAACAGAGCTTATGGGGAAAAATGAATTATGTCAGCAACCCTAGGAAAAGTCACCCTAAATACCTATCATATACCTATACATATTTTGGTACTACTATAATTATAATAAATGGTACTGTACTATGAATGACAACTAACCTTTAAGAATAGTGTTGGTGGGCTTGCTGGGAATGGAAGGTGATATCTGAGGCTGTAGGTAGTCCTACTGGGT
This sequence comes from Coenobita brevimanus, assembly GCF_032717465.1. Taxonomy (NCBI): domain Eukaryota; kingdom Metazoa; phylum Arthropoda; class Malacostraca; order Decapoda; family Coenobitidae; genus Coenobita; species Coenobita brevimanus. The sequence continues at coordinate 18,442,413 of NC_137050.1, forward strand.
CCCTGGAGGATGGCTGCTGGCATCACTAGTGGATAATGGCTGCTCCTCCTCCTCAACCTCCCTCATAAATCCTTTGAAATTCCTCTCCCTGTTCTTCTGCCTCTCGATGAATTCTAGCTTGGTGGCCTGAGGGAGGTGTCGCCGTTTCTTGAGGTTCTCAGAAGGCTTCCTAGGCATCCTGAGCAGGGGAAAATGGAGTAGCAAGGGCAGAAAATGCAGCGAGAAAAAGGCACCGTCCAATCCGAATTATGCGACTGAGTGGCGCTCTGGTGGGAGAAATTTAAACAAAACATCACATGAGAGCAGAAGCATTTTTCATTGGGTGACATCACAATCACGTCACGATAGCAGGCGGGGAAGGCTACTTGATCGGAAGTTTTGATTGGCTGTCAGCATCACGGGAACATCCAGTATGACTGTGTTGGGCCAGGGGTGATCGTGATAGAGGTGAACTCTGCTGATTTCGCCCACTACTCGGAGTTCCGTCAGTATTATGCTTACACACCCGTTTTACAGTACTTAAATCGTATTATATCGTACTAATTTTTTGCTCTCTGTGCTGGACAAACACGTGTTGGACGCAAGGGTACTGTATATATATATAAGTAATCCCTCCAATATCCAACGTAATAGAGCCAAAGGCATGTCCGGATATTGGGCCCCAGCCTCCTGGACTTGTACTTATGGACCCTAACTCAGAAAAACACCTATACAACTCCCTCTGGATATGCATTGCACCTACTTAAGACCCAAATCACACCAATAAGGGACATAAAAGACTGAAATAAATGCAAAAGAACCATAAAATGAGGTTTTAGAGGTGAGTTTATACAATATTAAACATTCTGGGTACTTACAAGTCCCTGGCTCCTGGACTGGTTTGAACCGACAGTTTGCAGTCCACAGTTAATCCTCTGCACTCTAAATTCTAATTTCTTAACACTGCACAACACTGTAAATTCCCATGTGTTCTAGTGGCGAGGTATTGCAGTTTGTTCACTGTTTATTCACAAAAAACAAGCACCTGTGGCTTGCACTGCTATAAGCATCTGCTTTTGATCGGAGTTTGGCTGTGACTGTTGATGATGGCGGGGTAACAGAATTGCCAGATCGCAACGGCAACATTACCAATCTCCTCAACTTTCATTACCAAATTCGTAAAGCTAGCATTTATTCTTCACTAATTATATATACAAGTGGAAATACATGTAATCACTCTCCTTATAATTAACACCATGTTGATTATTTTCACGTTATGTAGGGTAGCAGAATAATCAGAGAGAGCAAACAATTCACCATCTCCATCCTGTGTATCCTCATACATGTGAAAAATCCATTTGGTAATGCATTATTCTGATTCATTACCAAACGAATTTTTCATTACCAAATTGGCCCACACTTGGTAATGAAAAATACCAAATGGCAACCCTGACAGGGGAGGGGGGAGGGGGAGGAAGGAAGGGCTGAAGGGACCATGGTGTAACAGCTGTTTGGCGCCACGCGGCAATTTCAAATTACGGGAGGGAAAAAAGTCAGATTTTTTTCTAATTTTTTGCGGTTTTTGGCCCATTTTGGGAATGTTGGATCCCGGGACGATTATGTCCGGTTAGTGGGGATGTTCGGATATTGGGCGTTCGGATATTAGAGGGATTACTATATATATATATATATATATATATATATATCTATCTATCTATCTATCTATCTATCTATCTGTATACCTAGGCTGCTTTCCCCAAGGAAAGGGAGGTAGCCGAGACAGGACGACACACTCCCCATTTACTCATCCATTCATACACATTCATTTGCATCTTAGCCCCAAAGGGGAGAAGGAACAGATCCTCACCACACCACACTGCACATGGGTCAACTGCGCAGTGCAATCAGTGACATCCGCAGCAAGGCCCGACAGCAGAGCTGGTTTGCCCCTGCCGCATCACAATAGACCCATCCCCTTACCCGCACCTGACCTGACTAGCTGATCAGACCAAATGCAGGAGAATATCCCCACAGGGCTGCATCATCATTTATTCATTCACAATTTCTCTCCATTTATTTCTGTCATGCACAGCCACTCTTCCTTGCTCAACAGACATCCCTCTCGCATCCAGTGCTCTCTTCACACTGTCCATCCATCCTATTTGTGGTCTCCCTCTCAGCCTTACACCTCTCACATCAGATCTAGTTATCTTTTTCACCAATTGCTCATTATCCATTCTCTCCATATGGCCAAACCATCGCAACACCCTCTGCTCAACTCTATCTGCCATCTGAACAACTACAGTTCTCCTTCACACTTCATCATTTCGCACTCGATCCATACGCGTCACTCCACACATACTCCTCAGACACCTCATCTCCATTACATTCAAACTTTTCTTCTCTGCTACACCCATATTTCATGTTTCAGCCCCATATAACGCAATCGGTACCACAACACCCTCAAACAGCCTTTTCTTTACATCCATTCTAAGTGAAAGACATCTAAACACTTTTTTCATTCCTCCCAGCACCTTTCCTACTTCATTCATTCTAAACTTCACTTTTGCATCTATTCTTCCATCCACAGAAACATGTGACCCTAAATATTTAAAACACTCTACCTCCTCAAGCAACTCACCATTCAAAACTATATTCTTCCCCCTACCATCTATCAACCTCGTATACTTCATCACTACTCTTATTCTCGTTTACTTTCAATTTCCTCCTTTCACACACCCTTCCAAAACTCCTCTACCAACTGTCTCAATCTCTCCTCTGAATCAGCCACCAGTGCAGTATCATCTGCAAACAGCAGCTGCTTCAGATTCCACTCTCCACCATTAACATTCACCAGACTCAGACCTCCACCTAAAACTCTTGCATTCACCTCCCTTACAACACCATCCATATAAATATTAAACAACCAAGGCGACATCACACATCCCTGTCGCAGCCCCATTCCCACAGGAAACCAATCACTCACAGCATTTCCCACTCTAACACACGCTCTACTATTTACATAAAAACTCTTCACCCTTTTTAGTAACCTACCATCAAGTCCATACAATCTTAAAACAGTCCACAAAACCTCCCTTTCAATTCTATCATATGCTTTCTCTAAATCCATGAATACCCAAAACACATCCTTGCCTTTCGCTAAATACTTTTCACACACTTGTCTCACAGCAAACACCTGATCCACGCATCCTCTCCCTCTCCTAAAGCCACACTGCTCATCACCAATCACTCTCTCTGTACCCTCTCTAACTCTCATAATTAACACTCTACCATACACCTTACCTATGACACTCAAGAGACTTATACCCCTAAAGCTTGTACATTCATACTTATCACCCTTGCCTTTATACAACAGGACCACACAAGCACTTGCCCAGTCAACTAGCACCATACCTTTCACAAAGCACACATTCAACAATCTTACTAACCAGTCAACAATAGTCACTCCACCACCCTTCAGGCATTCCACAGCACATCCATCCATACCTGCAGCTTTCCCTGTTTTCATCTCCTTTACTGCCTTCTCCACTTCCTCCTTCGTGATCAAAAGCATTCAACTCTCCCAACACATAAATATCATCACCATCCGGACCTCCTTTCCCACCCTACAGCAGGGTGAGGAGTAGCAACGTCCAGACAATCCAAATTTGCCCAATCCATTGGGCCACGCTTCCATTCACTCACATTAAAGCCACCAGAATCCTGGCTCAATCTGATACGCCAAAAACATTCATCATGTTATGTGGCTTCGCATAAACGTATCCGATAGAGTCAATCCAGATGATGTCACATTAAAGAGGGGTGCCAAATCCCTGATGATATGCTTCTCCTTATAATATTCATCTAGCCAGCTCAATCTCTTTGTCAGTTCCCTAGCCTCACCGACTTACAGAGCTCTCTTCCTGACAAACTCATCCACCATATCCCTCCACCTTTTCCTTGGCCTACCTCGCCTCCTCCCTCCTTCAAATTCACTCAGATATACCTTTTTCATCACTCTGTGGTTATCCATTCTCTCCACATGATCATACCATCTCAGTAAACTCTCTTCGATTCTGGTGTCCACAGACTTCCTCACTCCACATCTTTCACAAATCACATTTCGTATCCTATCCACATACATTCCTCAGCAGTCGCATCTCCACTGCTTTCACTCATGATTTCATTTTCATGCCACACCATAGACTCTCATCCATATGTTAGATGACACTAACACTCCTTCATGTAAGCCTTGTGCAGCTGCAACACTCACGCCTCTGTTTCTTATTAAGGCCTTCATTGCACCAGCTACTTTCCACTTCTTTTGCATATATTCCTCCCTCATCTATCACTGTACCCAGGTGTCTGAACTCTCTCACCAATTCCAGTCTCCCTCCATTCACTGTAACATCACACTGGGAGCCACCTCCTCTCTCAATAACCATCACTTTACTCTTTTCTACATTTACAGTACTTTCAAGGTGCGATGCTCACAGACATCAGCAAAGCTGCACCAGTCTACCATGTTCTTGTCCGGTATTTGCAAGTAGTACTGCATGATCAGCATACAACAAATTTGAGACATTCCATTCATTTATTACCAATGCCATCCCCCTCTTCATTACTCATGTTTTGACATCTCTCATCATCCCATCTATATATATATTGAACAACCATAACATCACACAACCTTGTCGCACGCCCATACCAATCGTGGACCATTCACTTAGATGCCCATCTACCCTTACACATGCTTCACTACCATCATAAAAACACTTGACAGCACCTAGCAGCTTACCATCTACACCGTACATGCGCAAAACATTCCACAATCCTCTGTACTTTGTCATATGCTTTTCCATATCCATGAATGCCATAAACACCTTATAGTCCTCACAAGCCTTCTCCACTATCTGTCTTACTGCAAATATTTGATTCACACATCCTCTGCCACTCCTAAAGCCACCCTGTTCATCACTCACTAAGACTTCTGATATCTCTTTTACTTTCTCCATAATAATTCTTCCATATACCTTCCATACAACATTCAATAAACTTATGCCACGATAATTCTTGCACTCACTTCGCTCACCTTTATTTTTGTACAGGGGGTACGATCACAGCCTTTTTCCACTCTGCTGGCACAGTTTCAATCATTCATGTCTTACATATCTCCAACAAGCACTTCATTCCACTCTCTCAACTACACTTAATCATCTCTGCATACACCTTATCAACCCCCGATGCTTCCCATTTTTCAGCCGTTTCACAGCGTACTTCACCTGTGTGTCACGTTTCTTGGCACTGCATTCCTTCTTGCACACTCCCAAAACCAATTCAGGTAAAACTAATGTATTTTGAGATAGTTTATTAACCTGCAAATATGGTTGGACAATTGTGTATTATTCAGTTCTTGCTATTTCCAGATGATTCTACTCACCTTAGAAATAAGATTTTTTTTTTTTAATATATAACTAGAGGGGTTACATATAGGCTAGCCTTCATTACCCCTCCATTGCACACCATCATCCCTAAATTGAATGTAATCATCTAGTGATAGCAAAAATGACTTACAGATTGTGTCATCAGTTTTGGGAGGCCAATATTTCATCCTTAATCATATGATAATTCAGTACTCACACATTTCATGTGGCCATCCTTTGCAATGCTTTTCTCTGGGCCAGGGTATCACACCCAACATTTACAATGGCTGATAATGAACCTGCATGAACCACCAAGGCAATGGTTGCATTACAGTTAATTAGATGTGTGGAAATTGCTATCATGATAGTCTCAGCCTAGACAATGACTGTCTAAATACTGTATGGCAACATCCCCTGACATCACTCGTATTTTCACCCTCTTCTACTTGCACTGTACAATAATACTGTATATATTTGGGATTACAGTCCAGTAATGACCCATCCTCTTCCTCATGATAGTTAAATCACATAGTGGCTGTGAATTATTGTCATGGAGCCCTATTTTTGCAAAAAGGACATCAATACGTCAAGTGTTTCTTAAAATAAAACTTTGCCGTACTGCATAACAATAAGAATGATGAGGACTAAAGGCAGACTGATTCTGCAGCAAAGTATTCTCACAATAAACACAATTCTGTATGAGGATGTAAATAAGTTATGGACAATTCACAGAACCGTGAAGCAAAACACAAAGAATTTTGCTCTAGAGTTATCTCTGAAAATTTTAAAATTTAACACATTAAAGTAAAAGTGCTAACTTTGAAATGCCAAAATGTTTGAAGAATCAAAATATTATTTACCTGATAATATTCCCATGGTGGTTTCTTTGGTGAAAATTCTTTCTTGACTCGTTTATATGTACCAAGGAGATTATTCCACTTGCGTCTAATCCTCTCCAATGAGAAATTGTAGCCATGCCTTGTAAGTTCTTCATGTAGTTCCCGATATACCTGTGGTCGGGCCCGGTTGTTAGATGTCAGCTCGTGGTACCTCTTTCTGATACCATTAATTAGCAGCATGGTGGCTTCATGGCTGAACTCTATGTCCTCTGTTGAAGTACATTCATGGTTATTTAAGAGCTAGACAACTGACTTTATGGAATGTTAACAATACAGTAAAACACTGTAAGGTAAAAACAGTACCACTAACAGCATGTCTCATATAATTCCTTGCAAGGTGTATAGGTCTACAGCACAGTTTCAAGAAATACACCATCACTCACCCTCAACTGGGCAGAGGCATGGAAGAAAGCGTCGCTTGCCACACTAAAGAATGGTTGGTGTATACTCCTCAGAACCTCCAAGATTCTAGCACCACAACATGATATTAAGGTCTGTGAGCCACTAAGGAGGGCAGAAATGTTGAGATCTGATTGGTAAGAGAACCCTGCTGAGGAGGAGCTGCAAGAGTAACTTGATGAAGATATTGGTGTGCCAGCCTACCATCACCAGACAGAAGGGGAGATTATGGCTGAACTACAGGACAAGACATCAGCAAAGGTGGAAGACGAAAAAAGGGAGGTGGAGGCACCTGGACTGTCTCTAGCTGCAGCCACTGATGCTGCAGACACAATCCTGACTACCAATGACAAAGCTAGAGGACCTCTGGCTCAACATTATGATGTCATGTGGCTCATCAGGCTGGAGTTAATGCAGTTGCAGCAGCCAAGTCAGATCCAGGCTAAGATCTCCAAGTTTTTTCAAGCCTTTGCACTCTCCTGCTGCCAAGCGGCTCCACACAGTCAGACTTCCACTGTGTCTGTAGCATCAACATCCTTAGCCAGCCTCCACACAGCTTCAAGATCCAGCAGTACAGCCTCTAGGACCCCAACCGCAAGCACCTCAGGACTCTCTATGATAGATGTGACGCAAGAGCCACCAGAAGCCATCTTTGCTGAGTGACAATGAATGACAGTTAACTCTGTGTACAGCATACAATAAGGGTGGCAATGTGAACAGTGTACATCCATCTATGCAGGTACAGTGTACAACACATGTGTTTCCTACCCTTTTTACCCCAACCTGGCCTGAAACTGCCCTCTCCCCATCATGACTGCCAAACTTTAAGAACAGACTACAGTGCTGTAATACTGTACTCGTCATGAAGGCACACTATGATAAGGATGTGAAATTATGGACCAAGTTAGTGTAAAATGGGTATAGTTTTCATTCTTTAGCACTGTAATATGGTTTTTCACTCATTCATTTTCCAATATGTGCTTGAAATCCCACTTCGCAGGGGAAGGAACCATCAGATATAAAAGAGTATCAGCTTTATCAGAGCAGACTTCCCCCTAATTGGTATGTTATAGTGAAGGCCTATTGTAATTTATCCTGGAAAAAAAAAATATACAGCAATCACTCCAATATCCGACGTAATAGAGCCATTGGTTATTGGTTTTGTCCGCATAGTGGGCCCCAGCTTATGGACTTCTACTTATGGACCCTAACTCAGAGAAACACCTATACAACTCCCTCTGGACATGCATAGCACCTATTTAAGACCCAAATCACACCAATAAGGCACATAAATGACTGAAATAAATGCAAAAGAAACATAAAATAAGGGTTTAGAAGTATGTTCATACATTAATAAACATTCTGGTACTTATGGACCCTAACCTAGCCTAACTCAGAAAAACACATTCCTACTGCACATGCATAGCTACTAACACCCTATTCACACCAATAAAGGACATTAAAGAGTGAAATGAGGTAAGTATAGTATCGAAAAATGTACAGTATGAAACATTCTGGTAAGTCTAGTATGGAAAAAAGTACAGTATGAAACATTCTGGCTACTTACAGCAAGTCCCTGGCCACCTCGATGAATAACCGCCTCCTCTCGGACTCTGACAGTAAGAACGATTTCCTGAAGCACTTGCAGTACACTCTTCCTGAAGTCTTGCACTGAACTTAGTCAATAACACACAGAAGTCCGTTCTCTTCACAGTGATCACTTTTGTCCAAATAATTCTCCATTGTAACTTAGTGTTGCACTTTAACTTTTCCCATTTTTTTCCCATTTTCAAAAGCCAAAACAAAGAAGTCTATTTATGTTAAATTTATTTTCCACTGAGTCTTTTCTCTCAACTTGAAAACCTTAACACAATACACCGTTTTTTTCACTGCACAACACTCAAAATTCCCGTGTGGTCTAGTGGAGAAGTTCTTGCTGTTTATTCACTGTCAGAGTCCGAGAGTATCACTGGCAGGCGACCTAGGGGTGCATCGCTGGGCCGTGGTGATGGCGTACCCACTGCAGAGGACTCTGAAGAAAGCCGCAAACTCATGTCGAGCGGTGACTCCACCGTGGCTGATGTGCTGGGCTGTGGCTCGGAGCATGAGGGCCTGTCTTGGGAAGGCAACGGAGTGGAGCCAGGGCTGGGCACACCGGGGGTCACGGGCCTGAAAAAACTGTCAATCGTTGACTGACGCAAGGAACGACGATTCTTACGATTGATGATGCGCTGCCTGAAAGCACGCACTTCCTCCACGAGTCCCAAGGGCCCCATCTCCCTGTCGCAGTCCGGGTGTTCCAGGTAGTCTAGAACGAACTCTAGATGTTCCCGGAGTGCGCTAAGCTTGGGGATGGCTGGAGTAGTGTCCTGTTGAGAGGAGTCCGCATCATCGTCGCCTTCGTCGTTGGAATCTTCAAGTTCTGTACTGACACCAGCAACCGAAGACGCAGTCTCGATATCAGACAACGTCTGATACCCAGGATCGCCCTCGTCGTCGTCCAACCACTCACGAACATCGTCCACATCAACATCGTCGCCGTGCGTATGTAGCCGTGCATGGAAGTCATCCACGTCAAACCCTAGAAAATCGTACTCCACATCCGTTCCAAGAAGCAGACGAGACCAACCATTTTCAAGAGTTTTCACAGGGACTTCCTTCTATGCACTAGCCCAGTTGTACAGCGCAGACTTGATGTTGTAGCGGCGAAGGTTTTCCAAAGTCCGCTTGCCTCGTGTGTCCTGTCCTTCCCTGCGCTCGTCCTCGAGAACAACCATCACCTCGTCCAGGAACTTCCGACGGTATAGGCGCTTTGTTGCCACGATCACTCCTTGGTCCATGGGTTGAATGAGAGCAGTCGTATTAGGTGGCAGAAACATGACCTAATACGGCCATTCTCAGCAACCAAGTCCTTGTCGCACGGGTGGGCAGGTGCATTGTCGAGCAGAAGGAGAGCCTTTACCTGGTCGCGAGGGATTCCCAGTGTCTTCGTCTGGTAATGGATGACCTCCTTGACAAAGTGACGGTGAAACCAGTCTTTGAAAATCACAGCTGTGAACCATGCTTTCAAAGAATGGTACCAGACGACAGGAAGGACATCCATCACCCCCACGAAGGCACTGAGGCTGCTTTGCACGGCCAACAACAACGGGCTTAAGCCGGTGCATGCCGTTAGCACTGGCACAACACAAAGCAGATATCCGTTCCTTGGAAAGCTTGCGGCCAGGTACCAGCTTCTCCGTCTCCTTGGCTAGAGTGTTCGTTGGCAGCGAGCGATAGAATAGGCCAGTTTCGTCAGCATTGTAGACTTGACCGAGAGTTAGGCCCTCCCTGTCGATCGAGCCTTTCACCTTGTGCCGAAACTCGTCACCTCCATCCTCGTTAGCGTCCAATGCTTCGCCATGTGCTTTACGGTTAGTAAGGCCATGTCGCAACTTGAACGCGAAGAGCCAACCCTCGGATGCCTTGAAGTCTAGGGCATCGTGAAGCCTTGCGAACTTCTCAGCGGCAGCCTTCAGCTCCGTTCCACGTACCATCACACCAGCTGCACGTTGCTGTCGATATCAAATCAACGTGGATCGGTCGATTTCTGCAAACTTGGGGGTAAACATAACCTTCCTTTCCACGTTGCGTTTGCTTCTCGACGAGAAGTCAGCCGTGTACTGCATGAGTTTGTTTCGGGAACATTTGTTATTGAACAAAGTTGACCGGGCCAGGTTGTACTCGCGGAGAATGCGGGAAGAAGACCAACCCGCATCAACTTTCTCCAATATCTCCCTCTTCTTTTCCAGAGTCAACACCACTCTCTTCCTTTTCTCAGGTGGCGGGGCCATCATCACACACACTAAGAGGAGGCCCGAGAGCAGCAGGAGGCCCTGCAGCAGGTAGGGCACCACCACAAAAGCGAGCACGTGGGCAGCCATTGCGAAGAGCGTAGGTCCAGTCGCAGTGAGAGACAGGTGGGAAGTGGGGAGGATGCAGTGGCGCTCTATCGGACGTCGGAGGAATGACGCACCAAAACAATGCTCTCCTGCGGCGCACGCAGCAAGTTCAAATTACGGATGGGAAAAAAAATCTTTTTTTTTTTTTTTTTTTAAATCCCAGGACGATAAGGTCCGGGTAGTGGGGATGTTCGGTTATTGGGCGTCCGGATATTAGAGTGATTACTGTATATCCAATAATGAAATAAATGAAGTACATGCTGTACAGTAGAGTATTTTACAATAAAATGCCTGATTATCTCCCACTTCTTCTTGAGGGACAGAACGCTCCTAGCGTGCTCGTTAGAAGGGGGAATAACGTACACACATGCCAGCCCAAGGCAAGCAACATAAGCCCCTGCGAAAGCTGTGTGTGGCAATAAAAGGTGGAGACTCAATGACAAACTTTACATGCATCTACACCAGCTGGCTTAAGATGTGTGACTGAGGAAGAGTGGGCAAGCTGGGCACTGTTTTGGCAGGGAGAGGCAGGTGGTTTGATATACTGTATTCGGCTTCACTGCTCCCTGACAGCTAATGTCGCAAAAACGGATATTGTTTTAATTCAGCCAGATTTTTTACTTTTTTGGAAAATGGTGTTCATCAGTTAATTGTCAGACAATCAGGGGATTCCTGTATACTTGTATGTATGCAGTAATGAGTGTGCATGCATGCATTTTTTTGAGTGTGTGAGCTAAGTGTGAATGTTATGTGTATTTCAGGGTGCATACAATACTGTGAATGTATGTGGAAAAGTTAATATGAAGCTGTGTGTTAACATTAGATGGTGTAAGCTACTGCAAAGATGTAAAAATGTGGGCGGGATAATGAAAAAGTGAGTTGATCAGAGTCAGTGAGCTTATGTCAGGGTGTGAGCTGGTATACAGGTGTGTAAGGTGATGCTGTGTAGGAGATACAGGTTGAACCTTAATTTAACAGATTCCTTGGGAAACAGGCTTTGCCGCTGAACTGAATTTTCTGGTAAATTGAGCTATTACAAAGGATTGGGTTCTTTCTTCTGGGAAAAAAAAAAAAAAAAGTAAAGCACATTCATACTTTACAAAATAAAGGCAATTACTATGCTTTGGGACCTTTTCTGTGTAAAACAATGCATGTACTGTACATATTAAACCACAAGTATCTATTTATCTATTGCCAGAAGCCATAATCCCGTAAGGGGTGGCCACTTGACTCTGAGTTATTTGTTTTATTGGGAGAGGGGCACTAACCCTCCACCAACCAACTTGTTGACAAGTAGGGAGCATGTATGGTTTGGTTATATGGTTACCACCCAGCGTTGTAAATGGTTTCTTGGCTTACAGGAAACCATTTGGCTTGTCACTCAATGTAAAGCCACCTGTAAAGGAATGAAAAGTAAAAAGAAGTGACATTACAAAAATAAAGAGTGGCCCTCATCCTGATCAGCTGTTTTTTTTTTTTTTGGGGGGGACCAAAAAGGGCATGCATACAACCCCTTTCTCTAGTACAGTATTAGCCTACTCAAAACTGGTGGGTCAACATTCCTGTTAATTTTTGTTCTTGTGAAGGCAATAATTATAATAATTAAATTGTTTTCATGGGTGTTAAATGCAATACAGTAGATCCTACCAATACACAGGTATTTGGATAACAACAAGGAATGTGTACTACAAACCATAAGTTACAGGTATTAATGCTCTTACGGTGGACACCTTTTCTGAGAATAATTTTTCACCCTTTTGGTGGCATTTCCAACATTATTGAAGGGGCTACTGATATATGAGCACCCAGCAAATACTCCACCCTGCAGCAGGTGTTTTATATATACAGTAGGCTCGCACAGTGCACGAGAGATTGAGCGGTCCACGACCTCGCGCACTGTGAATTCACGCACTGTGAATACATAATCTGATGGGAAAAATTACATATGGGCGGTACCCCCTCATACCTGGACATTTTTTGCCCCTTAGAGACATAATAAAGGTCAAATTTTTCAGACATTGTACTACAGATATAGCTACAATAACAAAAACATGGGTAGTCACCTTAACAACAGTAGACAACAGGCCTGATGGACTTAAATAACAGGGGTTCCTAGGTGTGGAAACATTTACAGCACCTCATCCCCAGCTGCACCAACACTTCCCTCCACAGACTCCTCTTGAGCACCTTCCCCAGGAGCCTCAAAGTCACTCACTTCAGCCATAAACCCCTCAAAGTCCAATGCTGACACTTCTGACATTACATCCTCTTCATCATTAACAGGAAGAGGAGCAGACGATGTAGCTGGTTCCTCAATTTCGCTAACATGAGCCCGCTGTGTGTAACTTGTTATGAGCGTCTGTCTTCATCTGTTTATTTCTTGCCTGTGCCTGTCTGTGTAGAAACGGAAGAGTTTGTTGATACCAACCAGCACTTCCTCCGTTCTTAGGCTGCTCACTTCCTGTTTCTTCACCTCTTCCTTGAGCTTATCCATGGCCGCAAGGATCTTGCTTATTCTTGACATACACCGCTCAGTCCTGCCCTCCATTACACTAGGCTGCTCAACTTGACTCAGCCTGGCGTCGGGCTCTGTGTCAGCCTTGTCTATCTGTTGCAACACTTCCTCGGGAGGCTGTTCCTTATTAGCAGCATGCACTTCTCGTATGTCCGCCAATGTAACATCCTCAAAACCTGGTACACCTTGTGCTGGTGTCAGTGTTGCTGCCTCAGCCTCGGCCAGTGGTTGAATGGCCGTCTCCTGGGTCGTCCATAAGTGAGGCACAAGCATTCGCCACACATGGTTCACTGTTGCAGGTGCAATCTGGAGCCACGCTTGTAGGAGAAATTCAACCGCATCCTTCACTGTAAAACGACGCCAAAATGCCTCAACAGTCATGACACCTGTGGCGGATCAGGATACAGCTGCTGGCGGAGATGGAATGGGAGCAGGTGCCTCATCGAGGTCTTCATCGTGATCTTCTTGCACGGCATGAAACTCCTCTTGTGTGTCGGTCTTCCGGCATAGGTAGTCATACACTTGCTTATGGCAGAAGTGCTTCACAGTGGCAATCAGTTCTTGATCCAGTGACTGCACTAATGATGTCGTCCGGGGCGGCAGAAACACAACACGACAATTCTTGTGCAGATCTTCTAGGTATGGAGGGTGACTTGGTGCACTGTCATGCACAAGGAGCATCTTAAATGGAATGCCCAGTTCCCAAAACTTGGCCCTGGCATCGGGGACGCAGCGCCTCGTTAACCAATCTGCCATAATGTTCCCGGTCATCCAACCATTTGCAGACTTGTACCAGTACATGCCATTTGCGTCCACGTTCGTGAGGTTTTTGTAGCACCTTGAGTGTGATGCTGTGTGTACAACTGGCCTCATCTTGTGGCTCCCAGACAGGTTTACAGCGAACATTACCATCATCTTACACTTCTGGAGCTTGCGACCAGGGGGTTGTTTCTGTCTTTTAGCAATGTAAGTTGATTTGGGCATGGCCAACGACGTTTCATCGACACTGTAGATCTGGTCCTTGGTGTACTGTCCCTCTTCAAGAAGCGCTCTAAATATCGCAGGATAGTCTCTCGCAGCCAGCTCATCGGCAGAGGCACGTTCAGCAGACACTTTGACGTGACGAAGTTCCTTGCGCTTGAGAAAACAGTCCAGCCATCCAACCGATGCCTTGAAAGGTTTGTCCACATTTAACTTGTGAGATGCTGCCTTGTAAAAGAGCTGGGCTTGGTTCTGAATAAATCTGCCATTCAGTGGAACACCTTCCTCAATATGAAGGTGGCAAGATACCGTTACATTAGTATCATCGCATGATTTCCCACCCACGAACGGCCGTCTAGGTCAGAGGCACTATATGTCTTCACTAGAGCCCTTATGGCATCACGGTTCTTCCACACTGTTCTCATTGTTGATTCAGCCAGTCCCAGGGCTTTCCCAGTGACACTGTTTCCTTGACCATCCTCCTTCTTCTTGATGATCTCTAACTTGGTAGCGTGCATCAGAAGTTTTTTAACTCTTGGGGTTGGAGCTATGGTGCGGCGAAGTACAGGCCAGGATGGAGCAACAAAAAAAAAAGTCACATGTTGTACACAACAGGTTAGCTGCAGACAGCAGATCCGCACTGTGCACAAGCCAGGACTGTTATGGCGTGCCCGCCGCCTTGTACCCCAAGCTGTGCAGTAGAATGCCTGGGAATTTCTACGCATCAAAATGACGACACGTGACGCGTTGTGTGAGGGGTGGTCGGGTACTACTATAAAATGGCGTTTTTTTAGCCACTCCTTGCCTCTACCTAGCGTTCTGTGAGGTAAACTCGCGCATTCAAGGTTTTTGGTTATAATTTTTGGTCACTCGCGCACAATGCAAATCGAGCACTGTGATGACGCACAATGTGCGAGCCTACTGTGTGTGTGTGTGTGTGTATATATATATATATATATATATATATATATATATACATACAGCATATATACCGTAAGTGATCACGCAATTATCCGGACGTTCATTATCCGAATGTGTTCATTATCCAGACACTGGGCCTTGGCTCTATTAATATATTATCTGAATTTACTTGCTATTATCTGGATGTAATACTGCCCAAGAACTTCGGCTGGCCAGCCGACATGTCCAATCATTTGGTATCGTGGGTGCTGGGCTCGAGCCGTGAGTGGGAAACAGCCTGTAACCTACAACCAGAGCTTAAATGTCCATCTGACCTTGTACTGCATGGTCAAAATCACACACTTGTCCTATTACTCCCAATGAACCTCCAGCACCCGAGCAAGTAATAAGACTGTAACCTGCAAGTGGTGTCAAAACGTCTGTGAGCATTCCCCACCGAATGTCCAATATCGCATGGCCACAGGGGCTAAGTCTTTCCCTACTGCCACCTCCATCGAACAAAGACCACAGGCCACGAATACATTTTTGGAGACAGAGGCCGTCTGTCTCTCCACTGAAGGTCAAAAGTCCTCTGGTCTTGATGCGTTGTGTTTCCACATGACCACTCAGTGTCTAACAGACCGCAAGCCACGAGTAAATGTATGGTAAAAGTGCCTGTCTGCCTGTTGATAGAAGGGGGAGAATCCTGCCCACAGCCTCGCCTTCCCCCCTCCCTTCCCTCCTCCATACCCTCCCAGCTCCCCTCTTACTTCCTCAGTCTTTACCCTCTTCCATGGTGATAGCATTAACTCATGATTTTCAAAGCTTTATGCAATTTATTCGATTACTATTGGTCATATGGAAACTCCATGGCGACCACGAGAAAGCTCATGAAATTCTGCATCTAGACATATGATTAACTCTTGGAAGATGCTGGCAAAATTTTGAATTAGGATGGTGAGAATTTATATGAAGGTAAGTTTTACTCTTGAACACTTTATTCCTGGTTGAATTTCGTACTTGTCAGTTTTATGTGTTTTTATTAGCTTATTTTATAGTATAAACACCAGTGAAGATGATGGTATATGATTTATACCAATATAACTAATTTCTGGTGGCATATTTGGCTGTGGATTTTTTTTTTTTTTTTTGAGCCCTGGGAGCAATTACTCGTCACAGACAACAGATTTTCAAACCGTCGTCAGTTTTTTTGTGGATTTTTGTTGTTTATGCATTGTTTTCATGATGTTAAGCATTAATATGGATAATCATGATTGTGTGTTTTGATGTCTTAATATGGCAGACTGACCCGAAAACAGTGCCAAAATCAGGATGGGTACTGTATATACAGTGGTGCATAGGTATGGTGTTTTTTGGTTTCCAGTTTTTTTTTTTTTTCCATGGTTTTCTTGGTGTTTAACATTGCTTTAAATATTCGTATGTGTGTTTTGATGTCTAAATGTGGCAGACTGACCTGAAAACACTGCCAAAATTAGGAGGGGTACTATACATACCGGTACAGTGGTGTATAAGTAGAGTGTTTTTTGGTTATCATTTTTTTTTTTTTTCATGGTTTTCTTGTTGTTCTGCATTACTCTTGATATTCCTAAGTGTGTTTTGATGTCTAAATATGGTAGACTGGCCTGAAAACAGTGTCAAAATTTGGAACGGTGCTGTACATACAGTTGTGTACTGGATAAGGCGGATGCTTTTTGGTTTTCAGTGTTTTTTTTTTTTTCATGGTTTTCTTGGTGTTTTGCATTACTTTGGATATTCCTATGTGTGTTTTTTGTCTAAATATGGCAGATTGGCCTGAAAACAGTGCCAAAATTAGGAGAGGTACTGTACATACAATCATGTATAGGTAGGGTGTTTTTTTTTTTTTTTTTTTTTCATGGTTTTCTTGGTGTTTAGCATTACTTTGGATATTCCTATGTGTGTTTTGATGTTTAAATTTGGCAGTTTGTCCTGAAAAGAGTGCCAAAATTAGGAGGGGTACTGTACATACAGTGGTGTGTAGTTAGGGTGTTTGTTTGGTTTTCAATGGTTTTCTTTCACGGCTTTCTTGGTGTTTAGCATTACTCTGGATATTCCTATGTGCGTTTTGATGTCTAAATGTGGCAGATTGACCTGAAAACAGTGCCAAAATCAGGAGGGGTACTGTATATACAGTGGTGTACAGGTATTTATTTTTTTTAATGTTTTTTTTGGTATCTCGCAGTACTTTGGATATTCCTATATGTGTTTTGATGTATAAATGTGGCAGATTGACCTGAAAACACTGCCAAAATTAGGAGGGGTACTATACTTACAGTTGTGTATAGGTAGGGTATTTTTTTGGTTTTCAGTGTTTTTTCTCATGGTTTTCTTGGTGTTTTGCATTACTTTGGATACTCCTATATGTGTTTTGATGTCTAAATATGGCAGCTTGACCTGAAAACAGTGCCAAAATTAGGAGGGGTACTGTACGTACAGTCGTGTACAGGTCGGGTGTTTTAGGGTTATCAATTTTTTTTCCATGATTTTCTTGGAGTTTCACATTACTCTGGATATTCCTATGTGTATTCTGATGTCAAAATATGGCAGATTGGCCTGAAAACAGTGCCAAAATTAGGAGGGTTACTGTACATACAGTCGTGTATAAGTCAGGTGTTTTTAGGTTTTCAGTGTTTTATTTTTCATGGTTTTCTTAGTGTTTAGCATTACTTTGGATATTCCTATGCATGTTTTGATGTCTAAATATGGCAGACTGATATGAAAATAGTGCCAAAATTAGGTGGGATACTGTCCATACAGTAGTGTATAGGTAGGGTGTTATCTGGTTTTCAGTGTTTATTTTTCAAGATTTTCTTGGTGTTTAGCATTACTCTGGACATTTCTATATGTGTTTTGATGTCTAAATGTGGGAGATTGACCTGAAAACAGTGCCAAAATTAGGAGGAGTACTGTACATTGTGTGGTGTATAGGTAGGGTTTTTTTGTTTTTGTTTTGAAAAATATTCTGGATAATCCTGTGTGTGTTTTGATGTCAAAATTTGGGAGAATGACCTGAAAACAGTGCAAAAATTAGAAGGGGTACTGTACATATAGTGGTGTTTTGGCAGGGTGTTTTTTGGTTTTCAGTGTTTTTTCTGCATGGTTTTCTTGGTGTTTAGCATTACTTTGGATATTCTTGTGTGTTCTGATGTCTAAATATACTTGAATGACCAGAAAACACTGCCAAATTATGCACAGATACTGTACAAATAAGTTATATATAGGTTGGAAGTGAGTATAGCTTGCTTCTGGGTGTAGTTGGGGAACCGTGTTTATTATTCGGATGTTGCCACTACCCGGTGTAGTATGCACGGAGTGACATGCTGGAAGTTACCATTCTGCTTAGTGCGCATGCGCCGATTGCCCTTTTAGTTGCTGTGTTGAAAGTATCCGCATGTTATCTCAAGTACTGTGCCATTTATCAACAACATTTCATGAAATATATGTCAGGGAGACAGTTGGATGTCTTATCGACCTGTATGTAACTACAGGTCAATATATGGATTAGTGCCCCTCCCTGTAAAACAATTAACTCTAAGCCCTTGGCCACCCCGTTTGGGATACATGGCGTCTGGCAATGAATGAATGAATATACATATATGTATGTATGTTAAGGAAGACTTTGAAATCAGTCATTTCGTGACGTAAGGTTTGTTTAATTTAGGTTTATTTAGGTTAAGTTGATCTAGGATAAGGTTAGGTTAGGTTAGGTTAGGTTTGGTTAGGTTAGATTAATTTTGGCTAAATAGAGAAGGGAACAGCAACTTCCTGCATATGACACCGGACATGCCTTTGGCTCTATTATGTCTGGATAAATGAGGGAATACTTATATAAATATATATATATATATATATATATATATATATATATATATATATATATAATATGTATGGTATTATTTTACAAGTGGACATTTACCCAGGTGTGTAGGTGGAAGAATGAGGGCTGCAAGTTGTGTAACACGTTGTGTGAATGGTGAAGATGAGGCAGTTGAACATTTATTGCTAGAATGTGGCAGCTATGAGTGGGAGACAGCAGAAATGTTGAATGTGTGAAATGTGCAACTGATGAGGAAAAATGGGAGGAAATGGAAGAGTGGAACCTAGTAAGACCAGCACTGTTCTTGCTAGGTCTGCGTAGGACAGATGGGTGAAATGTGGTAACAGCCGAGTGTGCACGTTTTTGGCAAAAAAAAAAAAAAAAAAAAAAAGGTAAACGAGATCTCATACAGTATGGGGAAGGGAGGTATGATACAGGATGGGAATACTGTACAATACCCTTATTCTCATAACGTCTCACAAAGCCCCCCTCTCATTTTTTTTTTTTTTAACAATGTTCTAAGAAATTGCACATTCAAAATGCCACACTTCGTTGAACCAACGGTGACTCTCCCACCAAAGACCAGCACAATGAACCGGTTAACATCCCCACTTTAGCTTACCTTTCCGTCCCTGTTCATCTACTGGGTATGCAATGGCGTGATGTCCATCAAAAGTCACATGTATTGTCTGAAAGGCAGCTATGTCACCTGTTTGAAAGGCCGCCATAACCAAGGCTTATGTTTGTATACAAATCCGAGCGAAGTCGTTCAAGACAATCTGACTCACGTATTGCCTTCCTCTGTGTTGCCTCCACCGCTCCCAAACCATACCATGGCCCTGGCTTCCTCCTAATATTTTTTCCTATTTTATGGTTGAATTGTTTATTTTATCGCTGCTTTTGTATGCTTTGTAAGTGAAATATCTAACGAATCTCCTTTCATTAATAGTATATACTGTACTCACTATATGTGTTGCTACATTTCTGTTGCTGAAGGTGGAGACAAGATTCACCACTTCCTTCACTGTAAGGCTTACAGTGTAATCACTTAATAACCAGTGACTGTATGCTACTATTTTCACACACACACCGCAACTCAGCCAGGAGACAGGGCGTGTGTGCTGGGCATTCCCCAGGCCCTGTCTTCCCCCTTACCTTTACTCAAGACAACCACCAGCAACCGGGCTACAGCAAGGCCCGGTCTCCTCGAATTGAGGAGAGAATCAACAACAACAACAACAAGCTACTATTTGCTGAAAGTGTGTGGTAAGACCACCTCCTTTTGCATAAAACTGTGTAGGCTAGACCTTTTCAACAATAAACATGCCAATTTAGTTCAAATAAGTTTCTCAGCAATAAATATTATCACATCAAATAAAATCGTTTCGTAAACGGAAATTCACGTACGATGGAATGAAATGCATTTCTATTTATCATATAAAAAATTATAAAGTACGTCTTTACTAAATACTACAAGGAAAGTCGTTGGTGTTATATATATATATATATATATATATATATATATATATATATATATATATATATATATATATATATATATATATCATCCAATCATATGTCGCCCCATGAGGAGCATAGGAGCCCGGAGCTATATAGGCAAGTTGATCCTGACATTTAAGATGAGACTGACCAGCCTCACTCATCCCTGAGTGGCATAACGTGAGCAATGAACCCCAGCCATCCCTTGGATATAAACTTACACAGGCTCAATCCGACTGGAGCACCTTAATTACCCACTAAACCACCAAGCACCAAAATTTGGATATATGGTTACCACCCACTGTAGTAAATAGTTTCCTGGTGTACAGCAAACCATTTGGCTTGTCACTCAGTGTAGTCACCCATAGACAGAAGGGAGAGGAAAGAATGAAGGAAAGAAAGAGAGAAGAGGGAGTGTAAAGTCACCCATAGGCAGAAGGAAGAAGAAAGAATGACAGTCGAGGCGCTGATGATGTTTATGCACCACATCTGACGGCTGCGTCTTTTGAAATCAGCCGACGAATCCGGAAAATATAGTGCCATGGTCCACTGCTCAGCTAAAATATAGTGCCATGGCCCACTGTGCATCTTATGCAAACAATAGGGAACAGAGACAGCCAAGGCCATTAAAACAACCAGGTATTGTCGTACAAGGGCAATTTTTTGTGTCCAGGTCGAACACATCATCATGGCGTGGACACACCTTAGAAGAGGTTGCCAGACAGTGATAAACAGGCTCAGTTGTTGGGAGGTTAGAGGCCAAACAGGTAATCTCTCTCTAGTCTCTGAATATGGGATGAGAGGAATCCAGAAATAGGAACAGGAAAACACAAAAGTAGATCTACAAACATAATGTCTGTTGGTAATAAAAGTGAGCCAAACATTCATCATTTAACCTTTTGAAACTCATAAAATCACATACCGTAACAAGTAGACTGTAAAAGTAGCATGCAGGTGCGGGAAAACTAGGCCTTAATATGGAATTTTGTCAAAGTCTATGGGAGTGTAGCACCTTGTTCCTGGATATATTAAGCGAATGACTGACGGACAGACTCACTCCAAGAGGCGTTTTCACATTTAAAATTTAAAAATGAAAGAAATGCATTTGGGAGCCGAATGCTAATCGCCCGCCAAAATATGCTGTTGGCCAATTACAAGTGCGGCTCCCCCCCCAGTGTGGGTTGGTGGGCAGCGCCCCCCACTTGGAGGGTGCGGGAAGGCAGCATCCCCCCTGAGGGGTGTGGGGAAGCAGCGCACCCCAGGGGGGCTGGGTGCGGGACCCCCTCAGGGGACGGCGCACCCGCCCGGGGGGGCCTGGGGGGTGGGTCCGACCTGAGGTGGTACACCCCCAGGGGAGCCGGTGAGTGGCGTCCTGCCAGGCATTGGGGGGCAGAGTCCCCCAGGGGGACCATGGGAAGTGCACCCCCCAGTGGGGACCCGGGGATGGCTCAAGCCATTCATGAGATATAATGGTGCTAAAGGTGGGCGATAAAAACTAGTTGACCTTTGGCAGCCATTTTTGTGATCTTGACCTTGACACCGAGTGCCCATTTTTAAAACTCGTCCGAGATTTTGGCCACACCATGATACCCTGAAGGTTTCTTGTTGATAGCTCAAGCCTATCATGAGATATAAAGGTGCTAAAGGTAGACAATAAAAAACTAGCTTTTTTATGCAAGGAAGAATAAACCAAAGGCCAGGGGCCTGGATATTGCTCCCTCCAAGAAAAAAACAAAAATAAAGAGCCAAATTCAAGATCTGCTCATTTTGAGATGCCTGGACACACCGTGTTTGAAAGACTGGAGATCGTAGGCGGTAAGAAGAACAAACAGAGGGAGACAGTTCCAGAGCTGACCTGTTGCATACATGAAGAACTGGGAATAACAGTTAACTCTTGCATTAAAGAGGTGAACAGAAAAGGGATGAGAGTTTGTTGCTAGATGGGTGCTATGCGCTCGCCGTAGCAATGGAGGGATGCAAGCAGACAGTTCAGAGGAGCAGTGACCATTGAAGCAGCAATAGAAAAGTGATAAAGAAGCAACAGTGCGACGAAGAGACAGAGGTTGAAGGGAGCCAGTTAGAGGAGGAGAGTTAATGAGACAAAAAGCCTTTGACTTAACCCTGTTGAGAAGAGCTGTGTTTGGGAAGCCTCCCTACACATGGGAATTGTACTGTACACAGGGACAAATAAAATCAGTGTATAAAGTCAACCACTGTTCAGGGGTAAAGAAGGTGCGGAGTTGGCTGAGCACACCCAATCTCTTGGAAGCAGGTTTTATAGGAGAGGAAGATAATATGTTCTTTCTAAGATAAATTCCTAGAGAATGAAACCCCAAGTATGTTTATCCTCTTTGCTCCCGACATCCCCAATATGGGATGGAATTGTGCATTTTCAAAATTTATTGAAGAAGGGAACCCCGGGGTAGGGACCTTCGTGACTATGAGCTGAGAGGTGGAGGGCGGTACGCTTAGCACCCTTCCAGCAAAACCCCTCGCACAGGAACTCTGAGTGCTAAGGGATTAAACAATGACAAATCTATCAGCTTCTTTAACCTCTTTGCACCCCACGTCCCCATTATGGAATTGAGCTGGGCATTTTAAAAGTTTAACAAAGAAGGGAACCTGGGGGTAAGGACCTATGAGCTTCGCGACTGTGAGCTGACAGGCGGAGGGCAGTACGCCTAGCACTCTTCCAGCAAAATTCTTCACACGGGATCTCTGGGTGCTAAGGGGTTAAAGATGGTACAGGATTGAGCTGGATATTGTTAAAAAGTAGAGGGTACTCCTGTGGGAGATTTTGTTGGGCTGATAGGTGTAAGGACAGAGTTTTTGATGTTTTAAAAATAACGAGGTTATTTTTATCCCAATCAGATATATGAGCCAAGTCAGACATTAGGTGCGCTATAGCTCATCCCTTCTTTGTTGAAGTAAATGCTGAGATGGACGCTGTGGGAAGCAAATGGAAAGGTGAAGGGTGGAGTCATCAGCGCATGGGCGTCCGGAGGGGGGGAAGGGGGGGCAGTTGCTCCCCCTTGGAATTCCAAAGTGCTTCAGTTCTTGTTCAAGGATGATTGAGTGATTTGAGTCGATTCATGCATTCTGTCACTTTATGCATTTGATGTAAGTCAAGTAACTCATGTAAGTATATGCCTATGCCTATTTGGAGTGTGTATTTTGATTTATTATAACAGCACATATATGTATAATTTCTTTTATTTTGCCCTCCCCCCCTTACAAAAAATCCTGCAGATGCCCCTGCATCAGCGAATGAGTGGATAGGGTTAGATGTACAGCTGATAAGGTCATTGATGAATAAAAGAAAGAGGGTTGGTGGTAGGTCAGAGCCCTGAGGAACACCACTGTTGATTGCTCTGGGAGAAGAATGGTGGCCATCTACATCAGCAGCTCTAGAATGATCAGAAAGGAAGCAAGAGATGAAGGCATAGATAGAAGGATAGAAACCGTAAGAGGGTAGTCTGGAAATTAAAGATTTATGCCAGACTCGATCAAAATTTATTTAGATATCAAGTGCAATGGCAAAGCTTTCGCCAAAAACCCGAAAGGAGGATGAAAGATAGGTGAGAAGATCGACCGTGGTGCGTCCCTGGCAGAACCCATACTGACGATTAGAAAGAAGGCTGTGATAGGAAAGATGCTTTAAAGTTTTTTTGTTAAGAATGGACTCAAAAACTTTCGAAATACAGGATGTTAAAGCAATTGGGTGATAGTTAGAGAGCTGAGAATGGTCACCCTTCTTTGGAACAAGCTGAATGAGAGCAGACTTCCAGCAAAAAAGGAGAGGTGCAAATTGACAGACAAAGACGAAAGAGTTTAACTAGGGAGGGAGTAAACACAAAAGCACAGTTCTTGAGGACAACAGGAGGGACCCCATCTGGCCCATATACCTTGTTAGTACTGAGACCAGTGATGGCAGAAAATACATCAGATGAAGACATTTTAATGTCAGCCGTGAGAAAGTCAGAGGGGAGAAGAGATGGAGAGTCTGCACTGGAATCGTCTAAGGTGGAATTGGAGGAGCAAACCTGAGCAAAGTTCTGCTTTATCACTAGAAGAAATAGCTAAACAAGCAATCAGTGTGGAAAAGAAGAGGGAAGGATGATAAAGTTATCAGAAAGGTTTTCGGCAAGGAGCGGGAAGACTTCGAGATGGAGAGTTTAGAGCATTTAGTATGCATTAAATTATTTTTAACAGAGCTAAGAACAAACTTAGCACGATTCCGGGCAGAAACATAAATAAGATGAGATTCAAGGGTGGTTTGGCTCCTGTACCTTTTGTAGGCCTTTTTGTTGTGAACAACATTAGAACAAGTGTGATTAAACCTTTTTTTTTTTTTTTTTTTTTCATTGGCCAAAGGATATATGCAGGGCCGGATTACCAGGTATAGGCAAAATGGGCAACTGCCTACCAGGCCACGGCCTGTCACAGGCCATCCAGACTTCCAGAGCGGAATAAATATACGCTTTGGGTGTCCAAATAATGGCCATCACCCATTAGGCCATCAAAAAAAGGCCATTATAGGTCATCCCAAAGTTTCTGTGGAAATAACGGAAAAAAGAGATCTATGTGTTGCAGGCTAACCATCTGCGTTGCCTGCCAGGCCACAGCAGGGTTAACCAGGCCCTGGATATGAGAAAGGAATTTATGCTTCCATGCCGGAGAGAATGTGCATGGCACACTCAAATGGCTCTCGGCCATGGAAACAATAATCATTCCATTTTTTTTTTTTTTTTTAAGAAGTACTGCCTGAGGGCCTCCCAATCAGCAACTCCAAAGTGCCACTGCTAACATTTCTTTGGGGGGGTCCACAGGCCGTAATGGAGCAATAGGACAGGTTGAGATGATAAGGTTGTGATTGGAGGATCATAACGAAGATGAAAGAATTAGAGATTAAGCAGAAGGATTAGTTATATGGAAGAGGCCAAGTATGTTGGAACTCTCTCGAAGGTGGTCCGAGATGCAGGTAGGGTTCTGTACAAGCTGCTGTAGGTCATTAAGGATAGAAAAGATGGTGGCTTGTTCACCAGGTGGATCAGTGAAAGAAGAGGAGAGCCAAAGGTGGTGGTGAACATTGAAATGTCCTAAAATGGAGATTTCAGAGAAAGGAGAAACGGATAGGATGTGTTCCATCGTAGAAGTAAGATAGTCGAAGAATTTTTCATAATCAGTAGAATTAGGTGATAAGTTAACAGCACAGATATATGTAGTCAGAGAATGACAGGAAAGCCGAAGCCAAAGAGTAGAGAATTCAGAAGAATCAAGTTCTTAACAGGCGGGCGATAAAAATAGATGAGTGGATTCCCCCACCCCCTTCACCAGCATAGCCTGTGTTATGTGTATCCATCCAACAGGAGATCACTTACACGCACTAGAGACAAGCACTACCACCATCCTTTTGTAACCTTAATGTTTGTTTGTGTGTGTGTGTGTGTGTGTGTGTGTGTGTGTGTGTGTGTGTGTAAGAGAGAGAGAGAGAGAGAGAGAGAGAGAGAGAGAGAGAGAGAGAGAGAGAGAGAGAGAGAGAGATTTACACGTGTCTCTGAATGGATCTAGTTTAAGGACGGCTACACGGGAAGCTAATCGTGTACAATACCGTAAGAGGAGCTGCATTCATACGTGTCGGACATGAGAAGCCGTAACTATCATATTCTTGCTACCGCCGGACGATTTGCTGCAGCTTAGTATTGGTTCTCGTCCTCAACTAGTTAACCACATCGCTCTTATGATGTACGATAATTCTTAGTTTATTCATGCTGTCTACAGGCGACTTTATTCAGCTTAAGAGAAACCTTATGAACTGGAGGGAGATGGATACGGTCTTCATTAACTCCCACAGTGTGATAGATTGCTGAATAAAATCGCCTGAAGATAGCAAGAATGAAATGCAAAATGTGTCACCTGATTGAAGGGTTTAACACGTAAAAATAACTGTGGCATATCATACCCTTAACATGTCCGTATATACAGTGCGCACAGCTGCGGACATAAATATCGGTAAACTTAACTACGATAACCAACGAGACAGTCAGCAGTGACTTTCGATAACCAGTACAGTCATCTTTTGAGCTCAGCAAACTTTCCAGAATATGACGGTAGAACTTCATAACCGAGTGACTGTAATGTGGTACATGCTGTTTTCACTCTGACTTGGCCCAGATTTTTTACATTTTGCAGATAATTTCACGTAGCTCAGTGGCAGAAACAGATAATACTACGGCTGTGGCGAGCATCATATTTTAGTGTCACTCTATTGCTACAACTCAGTATTCAAGATGGCGAGACAGTAGTTTTAAAGCCAAGTTAGAGGAATGACAATATAGTCCAGGATACTCTTGGCAGCTGTGCAAATAAAATGAAGATTGCCATCAGTGTTGCCTGACATTGCCTTCCTCTCCCTCGGGACGCTCAAGTTCTGTGACTTTTCCAGCTCTTTTTTCCTATCTCTTCCTGTACCCTCTCACTCTTCCTCTTCCTTCCTCTCCTCTCCCCACTCCTTTCCCTTCCTTCCTCTTGTCGCCCACTTTTCTTCTCTCTCTCTCTCTCTCTCTCTCTCTCTCTCTCTCTCTCTCTCTTACACACACACACACACACACACACACACACACACACACACCTTCCGTCCTTTCTCCCTTCCGCCAAACAACCTCCTTTCTCATCCAACTTTATCATCGACCTTCCTCCACCTCTTTCATCCCCAACTTTACAAAAGAAAGTGAGAAGCAATTTTTTCCTCTATCACATTTTCTTTCATCTCTCAATTTTTTCTGCTTCTTCTTCCTTTGAGCAACTTTGTCGAGATAGCAATAACTTTCCCTTTACTCAGGACAGAGAGAGAGAGAGAGAGAGAGAGAGAGAGAGAGAGAGAGAGAGAGAGAGAGAGAGAGAGAGAAATTAAGTTAGAAAGAATGGAAAGCAATTTAGAAAGAGATATGAGAAAGTTAGAATGAAGGAAGAAGAGAGTGTTGGACAGCAAGGAAAGAGAAAAAAAGAAGAAAGAAAGAAGGGAGAAAAATCTAGGTGGAGAAAGAAACCAGAGTCAAAAGAAAAGTGATGGTGATAGGAAAAAGAATGAGCAAAGATCTCAATAGAAGAGAAAATTAAGGGGAGAAATATTGAGAAAAAATAAAGTAACACAAAAGAGACAGCGGAAATTAAAATGAAAAGAGAGGCAACTACAAGAGAGGGGGGGAGGAGGGGAAGGAAAATAAAGAAGAATAAAAGAAAAGAGGACAAAAGCTGGAAGAATAAGAAGTAAGTTGGACGGAACTCAGACAAGATGGCACTGATTCCTTACTGGGAGAAGGGAGAGAGGGAGAGAGAAGGAAGGAGAAGAAAGGGAGAGGAAAGATAGGGGGGAAGGCATTAGGAGCAAAAAGGAAATCCGAATGTGTGTCATGTCGAGGGAGAAAAGATCGCAAGGAAGAAAAAGATGGTAAGCAGACGCCACTGTCATATACCTGGCGTCCTTCGCAGGTAAAAAGAACGGAGGATAATAAAGGCATCCGAAATTCGAAGGGGAGAGAGAGAGAGAGGAGGAAAAATAAACAGAAGACAGAAAAATGCTGTGGAGAGAAAGACAAGGAGTATGGGAAAAAGAAGGAGAATAAAGAATTAATAATACATTGAAAGAAGAGTGACGTAGATAAGACCTGAACACACACACACACACACACACACACACACACACACACACACACACACACACACACACACACACACACACACACACACACACACACACACACACACACACACACACGTTGCTAGAGGAAAGAAACGGAGGATAGAAATGACCCATGTGGAATCCAGAACAGTTTGTCGAAAAGAGTATGTTTGATGCTGATATAAGATACTTTTCCCTCGGTATGAAAATAAACCATATATTTATTATTTCTTCTTTCAGTCTGACAAGATAATACCCCCCTCATCTCTCTCTCTCTCTCTCTCTCTCTCTCTCTAAATAGTTGCTTGAGTTCCTTTCTTTCTGGTCTTGTACCGTGATAGCCCTAGGTACTCCAAGATGAACTAGACAGCACTAAAAGAATCCATTTTTCCATCAACGCCGATGATATTCAAGATTTATTGCTGTAATTTCTCTTTCCTACCAGACGAATACTTTTACGGTTTCACATAGTCATTTGATTCTACGATCTAAGTCGCCCTGTTTCCCAGCATCATGGAGGGCGTACTCCCGCCGAAACCAATAAAGTTTATTATTCATTTTCACATGCGGATCCGATTCCATCCCAGAATCTATTAAACTTTTCCTTGACCCACTGTCCGCGTATCTATTCTATCTACCTATTGCCAGACGCCTCAATCCCGTAAGGGATGGCCACAAACAAATTGCCTCCATGTCGCCTTGGCTAACGCCATTTCACTGCCCTGCTCCCAGCTCACACACATTCTTTCTCATATACCTCTCCATTCTATCCCTCCATCTCATCCTCGGCCTCCGTCTCCTTCTCCCACCCCTCCACCTCACTCACATACACTCTTCTCGTTAGTCTCTCGCTCTCCATCCTCTCCCCATGGCCAAACCACCTCAGTGTATTTCTCCTAACGCTTACTATCACATCCACATCCGCACCACAACGCTCCTTCACATCCTCATTTGTCAGTCTGTCTCTCCATGTGACTCCATATGCTCCTGTCAAACAACTCATTTCCACTGTTCTCACTCTTGACTTCTGTCCCTCCAGCAAGGACCAAGCTTCACTTCCATTTGTTAGAGCTGGAATCACAATACTGCCATGCAGCGACTTTTTTACTTCCATGCTCATTTCCCTGTTCCTTATTACTCCATTAAAAGAACCAGCAACGTTTCTTCCCTGTTGTACCCTTTCAAGTACTTTGCCCTTTAAACTTCCATCCTTACTCATCACATTACCCAAGTATTTAAACGCACTCACATTTTCCGTTTCCTCCTCACCCAGCCTCGTTGCACATTCAGTGGCTTCATTTCTCTCGAAAACCATAACTTGGCTCTTCCCTATTTTCACCTCTAGATTCCGTTTAATACACACTCTCCCAAACTCATTTGCCAAGCCTTGCAGTTCCCCTTCGTCTTCACTTAACAATACCGTATCATCTGCAAACAACAATACAGGGAGTTTCAAAACACTGCCCTCTCTCATTAGGGTCGCTCCAACATCCACTGCCCTACCTTGTACCTCTTTTATAACCCCATCCGTATACAGATTGAACAACCATGGGGACATGACACATCTCTGTTTTAGTCCAACATTCAAATAGAAAAATTCATTCAGTTCACCATCTACACGCACTGCAGCCTTATCCCCCTCTTACATACTCTTCACGGAATTCAGCAACTTCTCATTTACTCCATAGATTCTTAATATTTTCCTCATTCCTTGTCAATCCACCCTGTCAGATGATTTCTTCAAATCCATGAAGACAGCATACAACTTCTTTCCCTTCTCTAGAAACTTTTCCACTAAAGTCCTAAGAATAAATATCTGGTCCGTACAACCTCTTCCCTTCCTAAAACCTCCCTCTCCTTTTCCAGCTAATTCCTCTGTTATTTCCCTAACTCTGTCAGTACGTATCCTACCATATACTTTTCCTTATTACACTAAGAAGGCAAATGCCCCTATGATTACCACACAATTCTTTTCCCCCTTTTCCTTTGTACAGGGGAATAATTATACCTGACTTCCAATCCTCCGTGACTCTACCTTCCTCCCAGGCCAATCTGCACACCTTCCACATCCATTCTACTACTGTTACTCCCCCATGCTTCAGCATTTCACCACACACTCCATCAATTCCTGGGGCTTTCCCCATTTTGACTTTCTTCATTACTTCCACTACTTCCATCTTACTGATTTCTTCCTCTCTTCTTACCTCCCTCATTCTCCCAGCCATTCCCCAGCCACTTATACTCTCATTACTTTCATTCTCTGTGTTAAACAATTCCTCAAAGTGTACTCTCCATCTGCACGCTTTTTCTCCCTTCTCCACTAGCAATCTACCATTATTATTTTTCACTCCACGAGTTACCTCTTTATCACCCTGTCTAACTCTCTTTACCTCTTTCCAGAACATTTTCTAACATTCCCTCCACTTTACACTCAAATTCCTTCCAAAGTCCTCATCCACTCTCTCCTTACTTTTTCATACTATTCTTTTCACCTCTCTCTTCCTCTCTATATATAACCCTCTCTTCCGTCTCTCAGTTTCCTGCACGCTCCTGTTTCTCATCCATTCACTATATACTTTCTTCATATGTGCCCCACTCCATGTATCCTCCAGATTCAAATGAAATCCAATAAAAACATTCTAAAATATTGTGGGTGCAAACAAACAACCACACCACCAAACAGACAAGAGTGTATACATAACCACCGTGCAACTTCATTGGCAGAGGTAAATAGTATATTAACTCTAAGGTCTAATTCTGCCCTGTTACACAATATCACAAAATATATACCATACCTCTGCCGAGGCCAAGAAAATATATGATTTACTCCTGCATCCAGATCCGGATTCACCTCAGATCCAAATGAATTCTCCCTTGAACCACTGTCCATCTATCCACCAGATTTCATTGAAATCCGATAAAAACTTTTTGAGATATCTTTTTCACAAACAGACAAACCAATCAACCAACACAGATGAATGCATAACCTCTGTCCGACTTGAATGCCTTATTTCTCATTGCATAAATCTGACATATTTCTACAGCAAAACCATTCACATCTCCTGGAGAAAGAGTCCTGGTAATTCCCTAGTAGTGTCCAATAGCTGTAATCCCAGTCTTGTGTTGCAATGTTTCCTTACGGGAGTGGATGGGAATATGGATGTGGTTGTTTCCCAAACTAACAACGAAACTTTACGACCACTACTCCGAAACTGGTACCAGGTAAATTTGGACTAATATCACAGTATTTCCCGGGACTTGAAAACTCTTGTAATATACTTGTATGAGAAATGGTGTAGTGTTGGTGAACTCTGATCAAGACTAAGTTTATATTTTATCTGCGAGAATTTGCCTTTAGCAAAGATATCAACGATGCCACTTTTGCTATAATGTCTGGATATGTGTGTGTGTGTGTGTGTGTGTGTGTGTGTGTGTGTGTGTGTGTGTGTGTGTGTGTTGTAGGGAGCGAGAGCACTTAGTGGAGAAGAGGCTTCCTGCTTTCTTATTTCCTTGTGTCGCACATTTTCAGTGTTGTTATACTTCGCGCTGCTGCCTTCTGTGTGTTTGTATGCAATATAATTACTAAGTTTTCAACTCCTCCCTTGTCTGGAATATTATCTCTGCAATTTAGGCTTAATTACTCCGGGTAATTTCTTGTCATGTTTGCCCTTTGCTACTTGTTTTTACCTTCAAGAGTTGGTAGAAAACTTGGTTAGTGTGTGTAAAAGACGATACTGAATTATATCATTGTGGACAAAAGTGGAAGTGTGGAGGATGAAGCGGAGGAAAATGTACTACAGGGAAGGAAAGTGGCAGGATCGTTAAGTGCAATGGCG
The DNA here is from genome assembly GCF_032717465.1 of Coenobita brevimanus. Classification (NCBI taxonomy): domain Eukaryota; kingdom Metazoa; phylum Arthropoda; class Malacostraca; order Decapoda; family Coenobitidae; genus Coenobita; species Coenobita brevimanus. The sequence continues at coordinate 18,474,323 of NC_137050.1, forward strand.
CGAAATGAAAATGTGTGGGTAGGGGTGAAGATATTTGCATGAGAGTACATTAGTACGGAAACTGTGGTGACTCTGTGGCCCGGTGGATATCGTTCTTGTCTTAACCCGAATCTACGGGTTGAAACCCAAGCTGTGGCTGACATTTGAAGTATGTCCCGATAGCTGGTAGTATGCCATTTTGCATGCGTGAACATGTTTGCACCCTGTCGGAACCACTGATGACATATACAGACTCTGACACTCACAAGCATAGCCATTACAGCACTATGAGTTTTACATTCATTAATTTCTCTGCAGTAATTCCTTCACCATTCGTAGGCTACTGTACCTGCATGGAGAAGGACTACTTCTGGCTACCACTTTCGCACCGAAGAAAAGATTTGGTTCTGCAATGGACTGATTTGGACTGATAGTTACAAAATAGATTTATGTTCAACAACATACCAGTATTCCTCCGAGTGGCTTATCCTATGATGAATAAAATCGTCGCCCTGTAGCAGTTATACATGGTAGTTAGCGCCTTCAGTCCTGTGACCTGTATTTTTAGTTTCTTCTGTCTATTGCCTTACAATCTTATCAAACTTAGGAAAATGCATCTCGTGCTGAAGGGTTTAATGACTGTTATATCTAACTTCTGCAGTTTGAAAAGATACTGCTATGTTGTCTGGAGAGATCAAGAATAAAATAAAAGTACATCACCAGAAAGATAGAAATAATAAATAGATGTCCGAACACTGAAGGGATAAATGCACCCACGCTCGAAAACGTGAGGGGCTGTGTGTGATTTGCTCTAGTCTGTCACGTCTGCCATTTAATTCTTCCCTTTTTCCTGTATGTGTAATTGTCTGGTTGTAAGCAGTATTGTGGAAAAGGTACTGGATGGAATTACATCATTTTTAGCTTGATGATCAAGGACCATCAGAGTAACAGGTGATTAAATTCTGTCCTAAAAATGTCGAAGGTCAAGGACAAGATCTCCTCATACAGCTTTGATCCAATTTTGACCAAATTTCGTGGTAGAGTTGAGGGACAAGAAAGGACGAAGTGATTCAATTTTGAGAGCAATTAGAAAATGGTAAAGGTTACAGGGCAGCGTCAAAGATTTGGTCCTTTAACTCAAATAATTTTGACTCGATCTGAATCAAACTTGGCTGAGGGGTTCAGAGTTATTTAGGGATGAAATTATTCTGTGCACAGAACACTAGGTGGTCACAGGGTACGGTCAAATTAAGCACTTGTGACCTGATTTGGACCAAACCTGGTAGACAGGGTGGAAATGTTGGGTGGGAGAGATACAAGTAAGGCTGTTAGAGCTTGAATTCTTTATCTTCTCTAACGATTCAGACTACACAGAACCCATCTTTTAGATGGGTTCTTTGTAGCCCGAAACGTTAGAGAAAATAAAGAATTCAGGCTGTAACCTGTGTCTCTCTCCCACCCAACGTTTCCACTTGTCACGATGGACCATCTACTTACTTGGTAGATAGGTTGAGGAGCAGGTAAGGATGAAATAATACTACTTCGAGAGCAATCTGTCGAAGGTCAAGGGCACAGGGCAAGGTCAAAGGATCGGTCTAAGATCGATCATCGGTGGAGGGTGTTGCTGTCTCTTAGTGCTCCATCATGTTGGAGACTGTTTTGTAACCTCTTCTGTGACAGACCTTTCCTAAGCATGAAATCGACGGACGACGGTAGGAGTAAAATATGAGAGCGCCGTAGGTATACTGAAGAGGAAAGGAACAGCTATTAAGGATACCCTCTTCAGTCTGATGAAGTACTATATGGCTGATTTTCCTACCATTAGACGATTTCATTCAGTTTAGGAAAAACGTCTCGTACTGAAAGGAGTTAATGAAGGCCATAGTACAACTTTTTTGTTCGAAGAATACTGTATATCCTAAGCTGAATGTAACCGTCTGGAGATGGCAAGAATGAAAACAAGTCACCAGAATCACCGTATTATAAAGTCGCTAAACAGTATTTTATTGTAGTAAAGCCTGTGAAATTGAACTGTAGTCAGCACATTATTGAAATTTAAAATACATTTCCAACTGCATGTAGTGACGGCAGAACTTAACATAAAACTGAGTTATTAACCTTCTCGTGGCTGCATTTTATATCGTATTTTCGGTTACCGCTAGACATTTTTTTTTTTTATTAATTCGGAGAGTGAGCGTAATACCTACACTGTGGTCACAGCGGTCTGAGTGTTGACGTGGAAGGAATAAAGACGACGAAAGTTAAAACTGAAAGAGGAATATAAAACTGCAAAATCTGAGGATGGAAAAACATCAAGGAGAAAGAAAATATGGATCCTTTCAATACGATGGCGTCCTTTTTGTCATTATTGCTACTACCAGACTGTTCTATTCAACTTGGGAGAGAGCTGTAGTAGTGAGGGGGTTCAGGAAGGCTATCCACCCCCTACATTAGGAAAGTCTCGCCTCTGCTGAATAAAGTCGCCTGGATATAGAAGGAACAAATGAAAGTATTCAGAGTGAAGGAGTTAAGAAAAGGGATAAGGAAGGACGTAAAGAAAGGAAAGATGAATAGGGGAATTTGAGAAGGATGGAGGCATTAGCTGGAATGAAATACTAGAGTTGTTTCAACCATGAAAGTGTTAATGATACTACAACAACATTCTTAATCTCCTGCACCTACTCTCAGCTGAATAAAATCGACTGGCGTTACCTGGAAAATGAATTACTAGGGTTGACCTGACCGTGAGAGAGTTAGTGTTGCCAGTAACACTCTCAGCCTTCTATATTTAATGTTAGCTTAAGAAAATCACCCACCATTGGCTGGAATTAAAAAAAAAAAAACTAGAGCTGTCCTGAGTGTGAGAGTTGGGCAAATGGAGGGAATAGAAGGGAACGGAAAGAAGATGAAGGGAGTAAATGGAGAAGACGTTAAATGGAGGAGAAGGATGAAGAGTAAGGGTGAAGGGAAGAAAAGAAATAAGAAAGGAGAAAAAAAAATATGAAAGTGAAAGAAAGAAGGGTATAGAATGATGAAAAGGAAGGTGTAGGATGGAAGGAGAAAGGATGGAGATAAAACTGGAAGGGTGGAGAAAGAGAGAGAGAGAGAGAGAGAGAGAGAGAGAGAGAGAGAGAGAGAGAGATGAGGAGAGAAAAGAAAGGAAAAGAGGTGAGACGAGAGATGAAGGGAGGAGGCTGAGGGAGAGAAAGGCACAGGAAGGAAATAAGAAAATCAAAAGAAAATGTAGAGAGCAAAACGGGAAAGGAAGAAAAACGGAGCAGAGACAGGAAACTACGGAAGGGTAGTGAGTGAAAAAGAGGAAGGAAGAAACTAAGGGAGGAAGAAGGGAGAGATGAGGTCAGAAAGGAAGATAGAATAGGAGGGAATATGAAGGAGAGACAGGAGAAGAAAGGGAAGGAATGAAGAAGAGGAAAACAAAGGGAAAAAGAGAAAATAACATTGGGAAAGAAAAGTGCGGAAAGATGGAGCAAAAGGAGGGACAGGAGCTGAAGAGAAGTGAGTAAAGAAAGCGAAGGAATAAAGGGAGGAGGAGGATAAAGAGAAAAAAAGAAAAGAGATGACAGAAGAGACGTGAAGGAAAAGCATGATGACTAAGGAGCAAGTTTCATTCCTTTCAGTGCGATGACGTATCTAAATTTATTCTTCCTAACTCAAAGATGGCTTCTCGTAAGGTGACAGGAATCGGTGAAGAAATAAAAGACTGTTACCGAATTTACAAGTGTTTGGAAGAATGGTGAAAGAGAGAAAGAAACTGAGCAACTACTTAAGTCTTCTTCATAGTGTAGAAACCTAAATATAAGTGACGCCATCGTAGTGAAGGGGTTAAACTGAAGGAGAAAGGAGCAGGGGAGTTAGAGGATGGGAAAGGAGAAAGAAGAGATGGGAAACAAGGAGGGATACAGAGAAATAAGGAAGGAGAGTGAGGAAGGAAGTGGCATCGACTGAAGAAGGAAGAGTGAAAGAGGGAAAACGATGAAGTAAAAAAAAGAGGAGGGAACTGAAGAAGGGAAGAGAGGAGAGAAAGATACATGGGAGAAGAAACGGGAAACAAAGGGAAGGAAGTGAGGAAGAGGAAGAAATGCAGGAGTGGAAGGGAAAAAAAAGTGTAAAGTGAGAAAGAAAGGACGAAGACGATGGAAGAGGTTGAGAGGAGGAGGAAGAGAACAAGGAGAGGAAAGAAGGAGAGTAAAGGAGAAGAGACAGGGGATGGAGGGAAGGTAGTGAGGAAGAGGAAGACATAAAGTGAGAGGGGATGGGAAGGAGGGGGCTCCGTACCCCCTGCAGCTTCAAGAGGGAGGTAATAATGATATCTCACACTCTTGCTAAAAATGGTCCCAACACCTGCTCTCTCTCTCTCTCTCTCTCTCTCTCTCTCTTTCCCGTGGTTCTCTCTTTTTTATTGCACCGAAAAATGCATTAAGAAAATAAACACACACACACACACACACACACACACACACACACACACACACACACACACACACACACACACACACACACACACACACACACTGTTTAATTGTAATATACCCTTTATTATGCTTACAGACATCATTACTACCTAAGGGGTGGTGTAAATTTACAGTTATATAAAAATATACGATACAGGATAAGACGAATAATTCTAGTTACTACCTTGACGACACAGTAAACATGACATGGCAGTGATTCATGAACAAAACAGAGTATAGTGTATATCGGCTGATCATCTCCAGTGGTGGTGGAAGATCATGGCATTTGTGTCTGATTCAAAGTCGCCCTGGCAGGGATTAACAAATAAACTTACGATCAGTTTCATGTCGTAACTCTACTTGTTCTCGCATGAAGGATGGGGAAAATGCAGAATTTTCTCGTTACTCTTGATCTTCCTATGAAATGAAATATTAACAATACAAAACATTCAGAGTTTAACATTCGAGCTGTGCAATTGGTCTACGAGCCGAACATTTGCCTTTTCCTTCTGATCTTGACTTTCGACAGACTGTTCTTAAAATCAAATAACTTTTTCCTTGCCTGATTCTTAACCTTTATGCCCAAATTGCTCCAAATTAGATTTAAAAAATCTGAGTTGATATTCCCCTTTGACTTTGGCCTTCAGCTTATTGTTTTCAAAATCAGATCTCTTCATCCTTGACTGACCTTCAACATTTCCACAAAATTTGATTCTTACGGTTTCTGTCCTTCTATCTGTGCCTTCATCTCTAGCTTCCTTTCTGGTCATTCTATAGCGCTGCTGTAGACGGCACTGTTCTTCTCCTAGAGCTAACAATGGTGGTGTTCCTCAGGGCTTTGTCCTATCTCCAGTTTTCTTCCTTTTATTCATCAGTAACCTTCTAAACTGTACATTTAACCCTATCCTCTCATACGCTGATGATTCCACCCTTGAACTTTCCGTTCGCTTTCAGCAGCGTCCATCTCAGCAGTTACTTCAACAAATAAGGGATGAGGCTATGGCACACCTGATGTCTGACTTGGCTTATATTTCCGACTGGGGTAAAATTAATCTTGTTTTCAATGCTTAAAAAACTCAGTTCTTACATCTTTCAACTCGTCAAAATCTTCTGTAGGAGTATCCTCTAATATTTAGCAATATCCAACTTAATCCTGCATCATCTTTAAACATAGTTGGGGTTTCATTCTGTCGGGATTTATCTTGGACAGATCATATTACCTCACTTGCAAAATCTGCCTCCAATAGATTAGATGTGCCAAGCCGACTCCGTGCCTTCTTTACCCCTGCACAATTGTTGACTCTATACACGGGTTTTATTCGCCCCTGTGTAGGGTACAACTCATGTGTGGGGAGGCTCCCAACATACAGCTCTTCTCAATAGGGTGGAGTCAAGGGCTTTTCATCTCATTAACTCTCTTCCTCTTACTGGCTCCCTTCAACCTCTGTCTCTTCGACGCACTATTGCATCTTTATCTCTTTTCTATCGTTACTTCAATTGTCACTGCTCCTCTGAACTGTCTGCTTGCATCGCTTCACCACTACGGCGGGCACGTAGCACCCGTCAAGCAAAAAGCTCTCAATCCCTGTCCAACTCACTAATGCAAGAATTAACTGTTGCTCCCAGTCCTTCATGCATGTCTGGAACTGTCTTCTTCTGTATGTATATTCTTCTGTCTATGACTTACAGTTTTTCAAACGCAATGTGTCCAGGCATGTCGAAATGAGCAGCACTTCAGTTTGGCTCTTTGTTATTTTTTTTTTTATTTTTTTTTTTTTAGGGAACATTCTTACGGGCTTTGGCCTTCGGTAGTTTCTTCTAAGCATAAAAAAAAAAATCAGAACTGATCGAGTTATATGACTGAGCCTTTAATACTGCTCTGTGACCTTGACCTCTGATTGTTTAAAAAAAATAACTCAACCCTTACCTTACCGTCAGCCCTTCCACCATGTTTGGTTTAAATCGGATCAAAATTAACCTTGCCATGCGAGACTGATCTTTGATATAGGATATTGTTCTAAAAAACAACAGGTCACCTCGTGAGAAGACCTTCAACTCAAACTGTTTGAGTTACTTTGTTCACACACACACACACACACACACACACACACACACACACACTGGAGCAGTGGTAACGCTCTCGCTTGCCAACTGGTGGACGGGAGTTCGCGCCTCGCTCAGGTTGCGAAAAGTTTCACTGACGAAGTGGGTGGTTACTGTCCCCCTTGAGCAAGGGGACGGGTGTGTGCGTGTGTGAAGGTCACAGCCTTGCCCTTAGATCGGACTATATGAGCTCTCAGCTCCCTTCCGAGAGGTTAAAAGCTGACGATCACGACCAGTACCAAACAGACGTTCAACCAGTGAGAAGTATAACGAGTTAATAAATGTAATACACGGAGGCCAAGATAGATATATTCCTTCAAAACCGTTTAGAACTAACAATTCAGAACCAAGATGGTTAAACAACAGATTAAAATCTCTCATAGGCCAAAGGAAAGGAATATATAGAAAAATAAAACGTGGAGAGGAACACTTACGTAACCGGTACACAATTTTAAATAGAGAAGTAAAGAGGGACATAAGAAAAGCAAAGAGAAGTTATGAAATTAAGGTTGCAAGAGAATCAAAAGAAAACCCCAAGGGTTTTTATCAAATGTACCGAACGAAAAATAAAGATAGGATAGGACCACTCAGAACAGAATCAGGTGACATTACCAGTGAAGATAAAGAAATGTGCTCCATCCTAAATAATTATTTCATATCAGTATTCACCAAGGAAAATCTAAGTCTGGTCCCTCAAACAGCAAATATTTACCATGAGAATACGGAAAATATTCTTAGTAAAATAACCATTAGTAAGGAGGACGTATTGAAAGAAATTAATAAGTTAAAACCTCAAAAATCGCCAGGTCCGGACGATATATATGCGAAAATTATAAAAAGAAACCAAAGAAGAATTATGTCAGCCACTTTTAACGTTATTTAATGACTCTTTAAGTTCAGGAGAAGTTCCAGAGGCGTGGAAAACCGCAAACGTAGTGCCCATCTTTAAAAAGGGTGATAAATCAGCTGCATCGAATTATCGTCCGATAAGTCTAACGTCAATAGTAGGAAAAATGTTAGAGTCAATTTTGGCAAATAAGATTAGAGAACACTTAGAAAGATTTAATCTTATAAACGAAAGTCAGCACGGATTCAGGCAAGGACGATCCTGCCTCACAAATTTGTTGTCATTCTACTCGGAGGTCTATGAGGCAGTAGATAGCGATAAAGCTTACAATGTTATTTATCTGGACTTTAGTAAAGCTTTTGATAGAGTCCCACACGAAAGGTTAGTTAGAAAGGTTCGAGCACACGGTATAGACGGCGATATCTTAAAATGGATAGAATCCTGGCTGAAAGGACGAAAGCAGAGAGTATTAATAAATGGAACTAAGTCGGACTGGGGATTAGTAAATAGCGGTGTACCACAGGGTTCAGTACTCGGTCCCTTATTATTTATCATATATATAAATGATCTAGACTTAGGAGTCAATAGCAGCATCAGCAAATTTGCCGACGATACAAAAATAGGGCGTATCATTAACTCGACTGACGATTGCCATAACTTACAAAAGACCTCGATACATTGTCCAAATGGTCTAAAACTTGGCAAATGGAATTTAACGTTGAAAAATGTAAAGTACTTAACGTAGGCAAGACCATTGGAGATACTAAATACAGCTTAGATAACAAAGAAATTAGCAAATCGGAATGCGAGAGAGATCTAGGAGTTATGATTAGTAACGACCTTAAACCAAGGCAACAGTGTATTAATGCGAGAAATAAAGCAAATAGGGTCCTAGGATTTATTTCGAGAAGCGTGAGCAATAGATCATCTAAAGTAATACTGAAACTTTATCTAGCATTAGTAAGGCCACATTTAGACTACGCAGTACAATTTTGGTGTCCTTACTATAGAATGGATATTAATTCGTTAGAAAATGTACAGAGAAGAATGACTAAAATGATACATGACGTCCGGAATCTGTCATATGAAGACAGACTGAAAAGACTAAGTCTGCATTCGCTAGAGAGGCGTAGAGTAAGGGGAGACTTAATTCAGGTGTTTAAGTGGATGAATGGTATAAATAAGGGAGATATTAGCAAGGTACTTAAAGTGAGCATACAGGATAGAACTAGAAATAATGGTTTCAAACTAGAAAAATTCCGTTTCAGAAAGGAAATCGGTAGAAATTGGTTTGGTAATAGAGTTGTAGACGAATGGAATAAGCTACCTAGTAAAGTAGTTGCTGCCTCTTCCATTGAGAGTTTCAAGCATAGGCTAGATAAGCATATGACAAATAAGGGGTGGATATAGAATAAAGAAAATCTTATAACCAATACTAATTCAAAAAATTTTCTTTTCAGGTTACACTATGATAGTCTCTATTCTCCTTTCACACTTTCCTGTAAAATGTCCACGCCAGTTTTTCTATACGGCGTGGTGTTCTTTCTGACTTTTTCCTGCCGGCTTCGGCTGGAGGGTTTGGAGGGCGGGGGAGAGCCTTCTTCTTTGCTATCCTTATCTCATTCTAGTAGTTCAGTTACTCTTCTAGGAGCTGCCTAGCATGGGCCAACCGGCCTACTGCAGTTATCCTCTCTTCTTATGTTCTTATGTTCATCAAGTGATCCTGACCGACCCGGTGAATTACACACACACACACACACACACACACACACACACACACACACATTCATAGGTGCGCGCATTAACTGGAACAAAACAATACCCTGAGCTCGAGAACGCAATTATCAGAGAATAATATCTTATTTTGCATAGCAGAAAAGAAAAAGAAAAGAAATGCAAAATTTTCCCATCTCTCCGGTTGCTCCAGAATAAAGCAGCTCCAAATTTCGACGAGGAATCAATCGTAAATGCATTTCAGAAACCCGCCCTGATTTCTGTGTCGGACTGACGGCTCCATCCGTCCCTTCTCTTTGACTGGCATGGTCCCGGCCGTGTTTACCTCTTTCTACTTTAGGCTTGGTGGGGTTCGAGGAGTGTTTACATCCACCTGCTCTTTGATTGGCCAGCCTTAGCACAGGACTACCTCTTTCTCTTCTGGCATACGAGTACTGAAGATATTTACTTTCATCTGCTACCAGTGTGTAGCTACATGAAATATGAAGAGGAAATGTTGACATTTGTTTTTGCTGTGTATATTCATTAAGATTGAGATCCAGTATTTTAATTTCTTCATTCCATATGAATGGATATTCATACGAAACTGACATGTTTCTTTTTTGATACCGTATGATTTTATCAAACAATTCTGTCTGTCTGTCTGTCTGTTTGTTTGTTTGTCTGCCTGTCTGTCTGTCTGTCTGCTTGTTTGTTTGTCTGTCTGTCTCTCTCTCTCTCTCTCTCTTTCTCTCTTCAAATAACACCTTCCATCCTTCGATACTGAGTCTACGAGTATTTCAATCTTGCCATTTCCTCCCTCACTCCTTCCTCATCATTCATCATCTCCCTCTCATCGTCTTTATGGCACACTTTCCTGTTCTCTCTCTCTCTCTCTCTCTCTCTCTCTCTCTCTCTCTCTCTCCAGTTCTTTTTCAGTTTGAATTCTTTCATGCGTTGCCGCAGCTTACAGTATGTAGGCATTTTCAGTTTATGTGGTCTTTTCTCTCTCCTCAACTTCAGTCCTCTTCCTCCCATTCTCCATAATTCCCTCACCGTATCTCTTATTCACCCCCTGTTCATCATCCCTCTCACTCCCGTCACCATGCTGTTCCATTCGTCACTGCCATCACTACATCTTCACCATAATACTGCCATCATACTATTACCCTTCTTACCCTTCCCCATCTTCATTTCATTATTCTACCATCCTCTCCTCGCTTCGTTTTATCATCCGTGAACCTTCTCTTCATTCCTTCTTCACCTTACTCTGTCCTTCTAACCGTCTATCATAGTTTGTTTCATGCTCCATGCCATCCTTCTTGCCTAACCTCAATCTTTCGTGTCATCTGTTAACTTTTTTTTTGTCTTCCCTCTGTTCTAGACTTCCTCTACCTTATCGTCGTTAGGACCTGCACTCCCCCCATCCTACCATCCATCCACCATCCAGCCTTCCCTTTGTCCTACTTTCCCTCCATCTTACTCTTTTACCACACTGCCCTTCAGTTATCGTAACCACCCAACACCCTACCTTCCCGCCATCCTACACCCCCTTCACTCTACCCAATCTTTCCTCCATCTTGCCTTCCCTCCATCCTTCCCTTCCTCCATCCTATCTTCCTTCCACCATACCCTCCCTCAATCCCTTACTCCTTCCATCCTACCTTTCCTCCACATTATCTTCCCTCCAGTCTACCCTCCTTCCTCCCTATCTTTCCTGCATCCTACCCTCCTTCCATCCTTCTTTCCCTCCACCCTATCCTCCCTCCAGCCTATCTTTCCTTCATCGTACCCTCCATCCACCTTACCATCTCTCCATCCTACTCTTCCTCCACCCTACCCATCCTGTGACCTACCCTCACACTTTTCTACCCTCCCTCCATACGACCCATCCTCTGTTCTACCTTCCCTTTGCTTTACCGTTCCTCTCTCCTACATTTGATCCATCCTAGACTCTCTCCATCCTACCATCTTTCTATGCCTTCCCTACATTTTACTCTCTCTCTATCCGACTTTCCTTCCATCCTACCATTCCTCGTCCATCCCATCCTCCCTCCTCCATTATTACCCTTCAACCTCTTTCCTTTCTAACCTCCGGCCTGCACACCCCCTCTCACCCTTCCCTCTTTTGCAGGCCCGTGGGCATGGAAGAGCGGGATGGGGAAGGGGGTGTTACATTTCCAGTTTTATCAGCATCAAAGCACCATCAAGTCAGTAGCCTGCTTTACCATTATTGTACATAAAGGGAAACTGATTTACTGGATGGAAGGAATATTAAGTATGTGTGTGTGTGTGTGTGTGTGTGTGTGTGGAAAATGCTATATGTTACTACACTGTAAACCAGATTCTTATATCCTGTGTTTCTTATATTAGTGCAGGAGCCCCTTACGTCTTAATTCCTGTTTTTTTTTTTATTTTTTTGTGTAACCAATGTAAATGTGAATTTGGGGTGCCATATCACCCCCGCCCTTGGCAATGGACCCACAGGAGGGAGACCCCCATACTCCTGACAACTCACCGTCTTTGAATACCTAAACTCTGGCAGGCAGCGGTAGAGGTCCGAGTTTCATCGCAATAATTCAGATGCGCCAGTTACATCCATACGTATCCAAATTTGTTCAAAATACATTAGGAACATTTTGTAGGATTGACTAACTTGGCGATTCAAACCCCTGACAAAGAAATAAGAAAAAATGTAGTTAAACTTGACGTTTACCCTTCAGAGCCCGGACTTTTGCACTAGGGATAATGCGGTACTGTACGTATCATACCATCTTTTGCTTACCGGCTCATAACCACGAAGTTCATGGATCCAAAATTTAGGATTCTCCTAAAATTAGCTTTTGAAAACAACCCACACGATCTACTCCTGGGTGTCGTTAGGTTCTAGAGGGTTAAGAATTTAAAATCCTGCGTTATGGTCCATCCACTGTTCCCTTCCCCCTCTAGCCACCCACCAGCGCAACAGTCCCGGCCAGCAGTAGAGTCCTGCAGCGCTGGCCAAAGTCACGTGGCACTTTGCGAATAGTGACCCGACCACTCAGGCACAAGGACCTCCTCACGGCACACAAGCGGCCCATCACCTCACCGGATGTTGTGCCTACCTGAAGGAGGGTGTGGGACGGATATCCTCCTCCTCCTCCTCCTCATCATCATCATCATCATTAAAATCGTTATCACCATTATCATCACCAGCACATCATCGTCATTATCATCATCACCACCACAATCATCATCATCAGAACTACCGAGATTCTAACTAATTTTTCCTATTAAAAATGAGGCGAGCTGGATCCAGATACCAAAGAAAAAAAAAAAAAAGCATAAAAGTAGGAGAACTATCACCGTAGTGTCAAATGAAATGAGTCATACATCCAGAATTCTACCTTCCCCTCTTCTCACAGTACCTGACATAATCTCTAAACATTATTAGCCATTAGTCAGACCACATCCTTTCCTATTACCAGTATATTGCACTCTGCACTGCAAGAATATCCCTGTTATCACTGCCTCCCCCCTCCCCCCCTCCAAGTTTTACACCCTTCCTCTGATGTTCCTATCCATCCCCCGACATTCATACCCATCCCCCGAAATTCCTACCCATCGCCGAAATTAATACCCATTCCCCGAAATTTCTACCCGTCCCCCGAAATTCTTACCCATCCAATGATCTCTCCCTTCTACACACACACACACACACACACACACACACACACACACACACACACTCTATCTGAGAGGTGTTATAAAGCACATAAAGTGTATGGAAGGTCATGTCTATGAGATGAGGTCAGACTTCCAAAGGCTTGATTGGCGAGTGCGTATGTGGATCATTTCATTGGACGTGTTACATACTTCAGCCTAATGGCAGGATATACGTTCCATTGTTAAAAAGATATTATGTACTAAATTCTGTGTGATAGGATATATGTACTAAATTCTGTGTGGCAGGATATACGTTCCATTGCCAAGAGATTATGTACTAAATTCTGTGTGAATAGGACTACATACTTCATTAAAACCTAATGGCAGGATATACGTTCCATTGCTAATAAGATATGTTCTATACCGATAGGAACAATATTCAAATTGTATCAGCCAAGTTAAACGTAAGAGCAAGTGGCTTAATGCGCACCCCTGCCAAGTCAACGTCAAAGCCACGTCTGTGAGGGTGGCTTCACTCACCTGGGTAAACTAAGGTGCTTTGAGGTGGCGCCGGCTGGGGGGACGCGCTGGAGTTGAAAGCAGGGGGAGCGTGAGGCAGGTTGTAGATGGCGAGGTCGGAGTTGTGGCCTGCGTGGAAAGGGAGTTGGATTTACTTTTAAGAAGTAACACCATGCCTTGTAACACTCTGTCGCACCACAACATTGTACTGTCGTTGGAATGAAAGACAAAATGCTACAAACACCACTCATAGTGTTATGTCTTGTACCAGGATTTTTTTTTTTTTTCCCCGATTGGAGCAGTAAGTCGAATATAACACACACACACACACACACACACACACACACACACACACACACACACACACACACACACACACACACACACACACACACACACATACACCACCACCACCACCACCACCACCACCACCATTTGCCATTCGGCAAAAGCTACCATGCAGTATTAAACTGCAACTTCAGGACTGCATATGACATAGTTAACAGTAATGAGTGTTACAAAAAGAGCCTAAACTACAAAAAGGGAAACTACCATGACTTAAAGAAATACTTCTTAGAAATAGATTGGGAAAAAGAGCTTAGAGGACAAGATTTAAATGTTATAAACAGAAAATTATTTGAATTATATGAAATTTGAGTCCAAAATTACATCCTACAGCAAAAAGAAGCAGAAAAGAAAATAAAGAAATGGTTTAATACAGAATGTAAAAAATCAAAGAAAAAAGAGACTTGTTGTGGAATAGATACAGAAGACACAACAGTGGGAGGGCATAAAACAGCTGTAAACAGGCAAGAAACGATTATACAAGCATAAGGAGAGACGCCCAAAGACAGTTCGAGGAAGACATAATAAATGAAAGTAGTGATTAACCGAAGCTATTTTACAGCTACATCCGAAGCAAAACCAAAGTTAAAGATAAAATACAGTCCATTACGGAAAAGAGGATCATCTATACACAAGAGAAAGATATTTATGAAGCACTAAATAAAAATTTTCAATCAGTTTTTACACAAGAAGATAATTTTGAGAGAGACGATATGGAACAAGCATGCCCACACATATTACCAAATATACAAATATCAGAAGAAGAAATACAGGAGGAATTAAGTAAATTAGACAAAAGAAAAGCAAATGGTCCTGACGAAATTTCTTGCTGGGTGCTACATGAATGTGCAAAAGGGTTAAGTAGACAAATATATTTAATATTCACGGAATCCTTGGTTCAAGGTAAACTACCTGATATTTGGAAGAAAACATACATTGTTCCTCTATTCAAGAAAAGTTATAGACAAAATCCACTCAACTACCGACCAGTATCACTAACCAGTGTTGTAAGATAATAGAAAAGCTGATAAGAAAAGTTTGGGTAAATCATCTAGAAGAACACAGTGTGATAACGGAAAGGCAGTTTGGTTGTAGAAAGGGAAAATCTTGTATTACTAACCTATTAAGCTACTATGATAGAGTTGCAGAAACATTAGAGAAAAGAGAAGGATGGGTGGACAGTATCTATCTAGATTTCAAGAAAGCATTTGACAGAGTACCGCACCAAAGACTTTTATGGAAACTGTACCATCAAGGAGGAATCCAAGGCAACCTGTACTGTTGGATGCAAGATTTTCTCAGAAAAAGGGAAAAGAGAACAATACTAAGGGGAAATTACTCATCATGGAGGGAAGTGACTAGCGGAGTTCCACAGGGGGCACCAATTATGTTTTTAGTGTATGTAAATGACATAGATAGTAACATTGGAAATGAAAGCTATCTAAATATGTTTGCAGATGATGCAAAAATACAAAAGAGACTAACACAGACTCTTGTAGAGAGTTACAAGAAGAATTAAATAAACTTCATGAATGGAGCGATAAATGGCAAATGGAATTCAGTGCGGACAAGTGTCATGTAAATAAGTTTGGTAAAAGTGGAAAAAGACCAGATTGGGACTGTAAGTTAGGAAGCAAAACCCTACACATTTCAGAAAGAGAGAAGGACCTAGGAGTGATTATCAATAACAGACTATCTCCAGATGACCACCTCAGTGAGAAGGTACGGAACATGTATACACTGCTTGCTAATATGAGAATAGCATTCACATACATAAATAAAGACATGCTGAGAAAGATAATAACATCATTCATCAGACCAACCCTGGAGTATACATCAGTAGTCTGGAATTCTCACCTCAAGAAACACATAGATAAGATTGAAAAAGTACAAAAGGTCGATACAAGATGGGTACCAAGCTTAAAGGATCTAAGCTACGAAGAAAGACTAGAAAAACTGAATCTGCCAACACTACAGGAGAGACGGAAAAGAGGAGACATGATTATACTGTATAAATGTGTCTCAGGGAAAGAAAAAATAGACGTAAGTGAGTATATAACCTATGGGGAAGCATTAGCAAGAGAACACCGCAAAAAACTGCATAAAAAGGGAGGTGATAAAGACGTAAGGAAATTCAGTTTCCCTAATAGGGTAATTGATCAGTGGAATGCACTACTAAATGAGATAGTGTGTGCCAAAACAATTTATACATTTAAGGCTATGTATGATAAAAGTGATTCAATACACGGGACAGTACGAACTTGACTCATTCCTGTTAAGATACAATTAGGTAAGAACAATTAGGTAATTAGGTAAGAACACAGACACACACACACACACACACACACACACACACACACACACACACACACACACACACGAACGGATGCAGCGACACCACAGTTGTAAATTATTTTAGTTTATAGCATTTAGAAACAGAGCATAACTATAATGTAGAGAGTGTAACTAAATCTGCTTTTGCCCTCGGGTGATGACCGCCATTCAGTGCACTCTGTTCCATATAAGTTTGATTATTGAAACAGGCCGGTACTGTCACACACAGTTAATCTCTGGTGAACATGTCAGCAAGTACTGTACATGATGTCCTGTAGGGGCGATGGTACAGGCGGCACTGAGGGGGTCTACAGCCATCACTCACCTTTGACCTTTGTATAAGAATTATCTGGCGTTAATTATAATGATATTCCGAAGTCTGTCTGAGCTACTCAAAGGTTTGATAATGAATTTTTGTCAGAAACGATATTAGATTAACCTCACCCCGTATTCCCCGGGTGACTTAATCCACTAAAGAGATGTGTGTGTGTGTGTGTGTGTGTGTGTGTGTGTGTGTGTGTGTGTGTGTGTGTGTTTGTGTGTGTGTGTGTGTGTGTGTGTGTGTGTGTGTGTGTGTGTGTGTGTGTATGTGTGTAAAGAATGTATATGATCTTTTATCATACAGAGAAGCGATAATTCCACACCAGTCTGAGTGTTAATCTAGATAATACAGTGTATGTAGAGCAGCATTCTGAATGAGTGAATGGTTGAATGAAAGAATGCGTGAATGGGGGATGAAAATTCTGGCAGCACAACGGAGAAATACTGGAGAGAAGGAAAGGATGAGAGGGTAATCGAGACGGAGAGCCGGAAACGAATATTGTGGGAGGGGGAAAGAGAGCTAGGAGGCACAGAGGGAGAGGCGAGGAGGACGAAAAAAAAGTGGGAGAGGGAAAGGAGAGCAAGAAGAATCCAGTGATACAGAATAGGGTGGAGAGAAAGATGGAAACCTGAGACTACGGAGGGAAGGAGGTGGAATGATATATATACATCTATCTACCTGTCTATATATCTACTCTTATACTAGAGAGATAGATAGACTGATTGATAGATAGATACGTGGGATGATTGAAAAATTTGCGGTCTTATCAAGATTATTTTATTTGATATAATGAATGGTCCACTGTTTTTCAAGATTATTTAATTTGATATAATGAATGGTCAACTGTTTTTCAACATAGTCTCCCTCGAGTTGCATACACCTCCTCCAGCGGTGCTGCAAGGGTTCGATCCCGGTGGAAAAGAACGTTTCCTCTGGAAGGTAAAAAAAAAAAAAAAAAAAAAAAAAAAACTCGTCTATTGCTGTGATGACCTCATTAGCATCAGTGAAGTGAGTGCCAGCCAAGTTCTTTTCATCTTGGGGAACAGGTGGAACTCAGACGGAGCGAAATATGTGAAAAAAAGCTGGTGATCGAGATCAAAGTCAGTCATGAAGAGCAGCCATGGCAACTCTCGATGTGTGAGCCAATGCATTGTCTTGATGAAACACCACAGTTTAACTGTGATTACCTGGAGCAATCTCTTCAGTGGCATAGCATAATACGCAGCAGTTACTGTCTGGCCCTTCTAGAGGTAGTCAGTCAAGAGTATCTCTTTTGAATCCCAGAAAATTGCTGCCATCAACTTCCTAGCCGAGGAAGTGCACTTGGCCTTCTTTGGAGGGGTAGAAATCGAATGTTTACATTACTTCGATTGTTGTTTTGTCTCTGGCTCAAAGTGGT
Source organism: Coenobita brevimanus (assembly GCF_032717465.1). Taxonomy (NCBI): domain Eukaryota; kingdom Metazoa; phylum Arthropoda; class Malacostraca; order Decapoda; family Coenobitidae; genus Coenobita; species Coenobita brevimanus. Next base: position 18,492,001 of record NC_137050.1, read on the forward strand.
GAACCTAAGTTTCATCCAAAGTCACAAATATATCAATGAATTGGCCGGATCATCTCGAACTGGATCAGATTATCACGAGACATGTTGACCCTCGTGCGCATCTGATCAGCTGTCAAAAGACCCGGCACCCAACGTGCGGAAAGCATCGTCATGGCAAGATCCTTGTTAAGAATGTGCTGTACTCTCATACGAGATGTCAGCTTCACCACCGATAAACCGAACGGTCAGTCGACGAACTTTCATCACTATGTCATGCACATGATCAATGGTTTCCTGGCTGGTTACTGTTCTCCCTGGCCGTGGGTCATCTTCCAAACTGTCTCTCCCCCACTTTAACTCATATTTAGCAGTGGCATAAGAAGGCACATCATACCTTAAGTCACCACCTTGGCTTCATGGATCTTTGTGGGAATCAGCCTTTTCATCTGAAGATATTTGGTAATGGCACACTTGCCAGTGCCATCCATTCCAACAAAAGTGTGCTACCTATTGTATTTAGTCTGGAAACCTGAAAAACGAAGAAGAAATTAGTATATCAAGTTGCAATCTTGTCTGTGATCATATGAAGAGTTGTATTTAATAAAAAAGAGGTACATAAATTTTTGTTCCCTCCTGTAGAGGCCGCAAACTTTTCAACGATCCCTCATAGATAGACAGATAGATAGATACACAGGCAGACAAAAAGACATATATACATATATATATATATATATATATATATATATATATATATATATATATATATATATATATATATATATATATATATGTACAGAGAGAGAGAGAGAGAGTCACTATCAATACAGATACTCGTAAGACAGCGTGCATGTGACACTCCATATGATTCTCCACAATACTCATACTGCTTATTGGCTCATTGCAAGTTACCACCATAGGATATAAAGATTGTATTTCAAGTGAATTGGGAGATATCGTAAAACATTTTCTTCATCAATTTATTCTGCGCATAGTATCCTCTTGTTTGTTGTTGATTCGGACATGTCAACATTTAAATGATATTTATAAACATGCAAGAGAATAATAAATTGTAACACGTGAATAAATCGCTAAGGAAGGACTGCTACGAAGGCGCCTTTACCACCCTAACTGCACCGATATGCTTTCTCCTGCTACCGCTAGTTTTTATTTTTTTATTTTTTTAAAGTTCGGTAAAGAAGTTGGAAAGGGACTTCTTCAACCTGGTGAGTATGACTGGTGGCGGCACACCCTGCTTCAGTGCCGTGGGTTGAGGAAGGAAACCAGGCACCACGGGTCCAGTGGCACCCCAGAGGATGAGCCTGACTGGTGAGCCTGATGGATACAGGCTGATACCAGTACTGAAAATCTCCACCCACGTCTGAGAGATTCAGAGTACGAGTAGCAAAGGAATTCTCTTTTGCACTCTACCAGCAGACATCAAAGACAGTGGATGGTCGTTACAACAAATGCCAAAAAACAAAAAAGAAAAAAAAAGTGGTAGGACTGGAAAATAATGGACAGGACTGACTGAATTACAAACCTCTAGATAATGGGATTGGTCCCTCAAGTGGAAATAACTGACAGGGAATGGTAGATGATTTAAGACGGTGGTTTCCAACCTTTTCTAATTCTCGCCCCCCCCCCTTACTGAATGACACGTTCCCTGCGTCCCCCTTCCTCAAATACTGTATTTTACTGGGATAGTTGGCACATGTCAATAAATATCATAGATTCTTAATCTTTGAAATTGTTTATATATTCAGATAACTAGATTTCTTATTCATATCTGAAATATTTTCCCCATATTTAGAAATTACTGAATTCCATCATAATTCATAGTTTTCAAATATAATTGCCCTCTTTTTCAAGCCTTCGCGCCTCCCCAGGCAGCCCTTCGTGCCCCCATAGGGGGGCGCGCCCCACAGGTTGGAAACCACTGATTTAAGATTATGTGTTACTTACTCAAAAGTAATCGGATCACAAAGCATGTCACTCGTTCTCACTGTAAATCGGTAAAGTTACAGCAGGAGCTGAGCTGGAAAGGAGCTGTGTGTAATGACTGAACAAAGCTTGATAAATCGAATATCGAGGAACGACTTGTTTGTTATTTGCTTTAGGTAACCCCAGACGATTTTTCTCGTTACTGGAAAATCTCCAGAGGTCTGAGGGTTAAGGTACAAGCATATGCATATTCATGTTATGTGGTAAATCTTGTATTTTCGACAAAATATCCATCTGGAAGACAGGCACTGTAATTGCAGATACCTGGAAAACCATCCTGCAGATGGTGTAAACTTACACATCTGTAAGTCCTGGTTCTTGAACACATTGACTGGACGAACCACCATCGGATATGTGAATCATCCGTTCACAAAATCTCTTTTGAGTGTAAATCATATTATAGGATCATTGCTGCGTCTGTTGAAACCTTTGACATTAACAGTGATACTGGGCTTATATAAGCGTTTATCCACGAGTTTACGTGTGAGCTTATCTAGATCTTGATCCTAGACATCACCGATATCTAGATAATTTATTGCATCAGGGATGTCATCCGTAAGATGGTCAACTCCTGAGACCCTGATGCATGTCTGTGTTCTTCCATACAAAGACCCATGAGCAAGTAGGGACGTTCAGCTACAAGATAACCGTAAGTCTGCAGAAGCGTCTTCCCACAGTTCCATTCCTGGCTCGTCTCAACCATCTTCCAGCAAAATCTCCATTGGATTCTTGGAGACATTCCCGTTACAAAGCCATTTGTATTCATGGAGGATTTCTTCCTCGTGGCGCCTTGAAGTTGGTGGAGGTGTGGTACGGTGATACTACGTCAAGCCCACACCTGCACTTCCAGACATCCCTTATCCTCTTTACGTGCACCAACGCAGTCAGGCGCTCTTAAGACTAATGGCACCTATGATATACAACATTTGTGACTAAAGCCCATGACACCGAAAGTTTAATTTCTGCTAACAAGGGTCATGTGGATCAAAGAAAAGAGCGGCAGCGTGCAGGTGATCCTGTGGTTAGATATTCCTGTGTACCATGCAGTGAAATTTTACAGATACAGTATAGTGCAGAAGTAAACATAAACACCCGGTGAAATAGTGTGTGTGTGTGTGTGTGTGTGTGTGTGTGTGTGTGTGTGTGTGTGTGAAGTATGAGAGACGTCAAATAGGGGCGGAAGTGAAAATTTGATGTAGGATTAGAAAGAAAAAGGAATAAGAATAACCTGAAGTGGCGGGGGAGGGGGGGGTAGGAATATGAGGAGACCACAGCGAAAGATAAGTGAATAATGGTGAGAGGAAGCAGGCGGCGAGGACGGTTGGAGGATGTAAATGATGAAAATGAGGGTGTAAAGAGCGAAATATATGAGTACAAAATCTTAGGCTTCTATAACCAACTTGCTGAATAAAACTTTGATGTTTGGGACAGAATATTAGAAATGAGTTGTTCCGACCGTGAAAGAGATGACGGTGACGACTTTAACTCTCTATTCTGTTACTATGACTCATTCTCAGCCGAGCAACATCGTTCGGAATTATCTTGAGGAGAAAATTTAAGTTGTTCCGACCATGAAAGGGTTCAGAACGTGAGGAGACATTGGTGTAAGAGTGAATGAGAATGGGGAAAAACTGGTGGTGGATGAATGTAAAGGAGGAGGATGATAAAAGAATGCATGGTCATCATGGAGAGAGAGAGAGAGAGAGAGAGAGAGAGAGAGAGAGAGAGAGAGAGAGAGAGAGAGATTATTTCGTACGTGAAGCGGGACATCAGTGGAATAATAAAGCAATCATAACCTCACCTTCAGTGCAATATAAAAACACATATACAGTATGCCGTGGGGAAACACTGAAAATAGAAAAAAATACTAAACCACAAAGCTGTATAAAAATACTGGCATCACAATTTGCATGTCTATTTCTCTCCACAAATTACGTCGCAAAAAATCTCGACTAATCTAAATACTCATTCCAATCAAAAGTTTTGCTCTAGTCACATTCCATCAATAGGCAAATTTTATACATACATTCATACATACTTCCTGTTATATATATATATATATATATATATATATATATATATATATATATATATATATATATATATATATATATATATATCTTTGTATAGATACCATATCTATCTATCTATCTATAATAAAGCAAACCTGTGAATGTGTGTGTTTGTGCGTTTGTAATTTTTTTCCACGAGAATGGTAATTGATATCGACCTAATTCTATTTGCATTAGGACGGGGTAAATCCAGGGAGCGTCACAAAAATACCAAACAAATTAAAGCGATCGCCCACGATGTACGGCGCGAAATTGCCGGAAATTGCGACACGTGAAAATATGCGAAAATAATTTTTTCGACTCTTTGGTCAGAATTGGTCATTGTGGGCTCAATAACGGCATGGAAAAAAAGATACTGGTATCTGCAAACATTTTGTGGTGGAAAAGGCTAACAGTTAGTCCCGCAAATTTTATATATATATATATATATATATATATATATATATATATATATATATATATATATATATATATCATGATAGCGAAATAAAAAGACGCATTACAGTTGGACGGAAATCTTTTGGTAAATATACGGTAGAGATATCATGAAAAGTAGCTTGCCAGTATGTATGAAGAGAAAAGTATTTAACGAATGTATAATTCCAGCTATGACTTACGGTTGTGAGACTTGTAAACTGACTAACTCAATGGAAAATCAACCAATCCGTTCTCAAAGAGCAATGGAAAGGTCAGTGTTGAGAATACGAGTATCTTTATGACACAGGAAAAGATAACTATAGTAAGGGAGCAGACTAATGTCAAAGACATTATAGAAGTTATAAAAGAATAGAAATGGAGGTCGGCAGGCCATGTAGCAAGAATAAAGGATAACAGATGAAGCAAGAGGCTGACTGACTAGACTCCAGGAGATTGTAAGCGTAGCAGGAAAAGGCCGGACAGAAGGCGGAGAGATGAAGTAGAGAAGTTTTTAGACAAAACGTGGCAGAGATTGGCTCAGTCAACGAATTCGTGGATGGGTGAGGCCTTTGTTCAGGAGTGGACTTGCAATGACAGATGATGATGATAGTGATGATGATACTATACATTTTATATATATATATATATATATATATATATATATATATATATATATATATATGTATGTATGTATGTATGTATATATTCAAAATAACCACAGGAGAAATGAAAGTAACGACGGTGAATACTTTCGTATATTATATTCAGAGAGAGTGATACAGAGACGTAAAATGTAGAGGTCTTTTATACACACCCGCAGCAGAGAGTGACAAACAGAACTAAGGATGACCTGTATTAAAAATGAGCGATACACAGAACAATAGGTACCAGACTTTTTTCCTTAGGGATGCACCCAACAAAAGGGGGTATATACTGTGGCTTAGCTTAAGAATATAGACTCTAGGTGTATGGGTAACTCTCCAGAATCAGAGACAAGGTACCCATACACCTAGTGTCCTCTGTTGTATACAGATGTACGTGTGACAGCTTCCAGGTTTCATATATCGGAAAGACAGAGAGACATCTAAAAACACGCATACTCGAACACTTGGGTAAATCAGCTCGAACAGGTGGACCAATCACTAAACCACCCTTTAATGCCATAAGACAACACTCACTCACACACACATGATCACCCTGTCAAGCGAATCTCCTTCACAGTCCTTGCTTGAAGCCAGTACAACTCTGACCTCCCCATCATGGAGACACTTTATACACATCTCTAAAAACCTACTATCGGTGACAATAGTTCTTTTGTTAAGCTGCTGTGTTTTTAAAGATTTGAATGTATTCTTAACTTGAAAATTTACCTGAATGATATTGCTTTCATTCAACCGGATTGAGCATTTAAGCGCATGAATATGTTTTTATTTTTACCACTTGTTTATGCCTTAGGCAGGATATCCATTTGTCTTAAAATATATTTTAGTTATTATCGACGCAAAGTTTGATCAAAGACTTAAATATTTTTACCATAGCTAAAATATATTATTATTTTTAGGTCTGATGATGCAATGAGATATTGCGAAATGTCACCATTAAAGATGTTCCTACAAGCCCTGGTGTTGATTTTCCTTCTGTGTGTGTGTGTGTGTGTGTGTGTGTGTGTGTGTGTGTGTGTGTGTGTGTGTGTGTGTGTGTGTGTGTGTGTGTGTGTGTGTGTGTGTGTGTGTGTGTGTGTGTGTGTGTGTGCGTGTGTATGTATGTGTGTGTGTGTGTGTGTGTGTGTGTGTGTGTGTGTGTGTGTGCGTGTGTATGTATGTGTGTGTGTGTGTGTGTGTGTGTGTGTGTGTGTGTGTGTGTGTGTGTGTGTGTGTGTGTGTGTGTGTGTGTGTGTGTGTGTGTGTGTGTGTGTGTGTGTGTGTGTAATGCTTAGCCTTCTTGTCGCAACCTGTTGTGTAGATGCTGTAAATACAAACATAACGGTAAGTTAGAATTTTAGAAAACCGTACTTGTTAATCTATATATTATTCAACATCATTTACAAAAGTTCCTATATGAACAAAGAATAGAAGTGCACACACACACACACACACACACACACACACACACACACACACACACACACACACACACGTTTATGTATGAGTATACATGTATGTATGCTGATATCCACAAAGAAAAGGAAAACGCGATATATTCCTTGTGGCTCTCAGCATATCTATGAATCACGTGTTAAGTGATTTAATTGCATATATTTATGTATGTATGTATGTATGTAATATGTATGTATTGTAGAAATAAACCAATATTTAGATCAACATGCGTTTTCCAGTGACCTCACGAACACACACACATACACACACACACAGACACCCATGAGTGACACACAATATGAACGCAAATTGCATGCACGCATTGAAAAACATGACAGGGGTCAAAACATGAAAAATATGCATTGTGTGGCTGTTGGGAGGCGGTGTTTGTGTGCTTGGACGCGGTCAGGGAGTGTTGTTGTATGTTGTGAGCGTGTTTGCATGTGTGTGTGTGTGTGTGTGTGTGTGTGTGTGTGTGTGTGTGTGTGTGTGTGTGTGTGTGTGTGTGTGTGTGTTGCGCGCGCGCGTTAAGTGACATTACTTAATTCAGCAACCATTTTTCTATCCGTGATTTCCCACCTCTTACTTTCTTTATGTAGTCGTCGCCCTTTTGAAAGGTAACAGGGTTCACTCTGTTTGCTTATGGTAATATTGCATGTTTGCTTTGGGAATCGATGTCTCATACGCTTTTTGAGCTACGAAGGTGAAGTACGAACACATAAGTGATCAAATACCGTATCTAACAACAGTTTCCTCAAATGAAATCCGAGGAATCTTAAGTATGCCACTGGATGGGATCGAAAGCATACGAAATGTCGCAAAGCAAACGGAAGTGATCAAATACCATTTTTAAACACAGTTGCCTCAAGTGGAATACGGGGAATCTGAAGTACGCCACTGGATGGGAGAAGAAGCGAAAGCATACGGAACGTCACAAAGCACGCGGAAGTGGAAATCAGTGTCTGCTTAAGCAAATCTAGGTACCGGTATGTATGAACACACAATGTAATGTATTAAAGTGAGACATAGGCCCTGAATACTGTACTAGGGTTTCCATGGATGCTGAAATGTTGGAAATGATGTGATTATGGTATTTATGTAGGATGCGATGGTTGTATAGTGTGAAAAATTAAGCAGCACGAAAGATGTGAAGTAAACACACCATGAATAGGCTGACCAGCGAGTGTTAAAGGGGTGTTGCTGTTTGGGGAGAAGAGTAGATAAGAGAACAATAACAAATATATGCAGATCAGAAGCAAAGCAAGTGAGAGGAAGGGGAAATCGAGAAGGTGGAAAGGTGGTGTGAAAGTTGATTTGAAATTACTTATGTCTCAGAATCCATGAGTATGAGATACGTCAATGGAAAATAGATAATTGAAATAAAGCAGTTTGTAGACGGATGACTCACCATCACTCATTTATAACAGGTAAGAAGTGACGTGATCGGTGGAAAGTGTCTGGTTGTGGTTGCTTCAAACTTGCTGTGGTGTTAGACCAATATTTACAACAGCTTAGAGAATGAATATCAGTGGATGAAGCATCTGCTTTCGAGCGCCACATCGCTGGAGCGGTTAACAGTATATATGTAAGAAAATGAGCAAGCGCATTCTTTGATCGCCTACTTGCTTTGTGGGTTGAAAGCATAAGGAAAACAATATACCAAACGGCCCATTATTTTTCCTTTGACCCGTATATCAAAGTGAAGTCTCTTTTGGAAGGGTTTCATATTAGATCAGCGTAGGTCCATAATTCACTACAATTCAGGGACGGTAATTATGGCCTGTACCAGCTCTGTCTGGTGTAAATGTGTAAGTGTGTACACACCCACTGCTCCTCTGAGGGAGAGGAGCAAGGGGTGTGCACGTGTTAGTGATAGTAATCGTGACGTTTCCCTGAGCATGCAAATACTCTGTTCTGGTCACAACAGGATCTCAGTAGCTATGCTGCGCATTCTGGCGACTGAATCATAAAAAGTTGTACATCTGAGCATATACATCATCATACGACTAGATATAGATCAAAAGTTATACACTTATACAGGCCCTGCTATGCCATTGAAGGTCTAGTCAGGCACGGCCAGATCCAGTCATGTCAGCTCAGGTCCACTCAGGTCACTTCAGATCAGTCACGTCAGTTATTATACAGAGGTGTCAGTTCAGTTCAGGTCCAGTCACGTCAGTTCAGGTCCAAGCTGAATAATGTCACCTGAAGGTAGTGGGATTTAATTAAAGAGTACGTCATAGAAACACTGGGATCAATGTTCCCGTGTATGTTGTTTATATCTGTGTCATACAGAGAGGGACGCCATAGGTAGTGGCACCGATTTATCGAGATAGCTCAACGACCTGGATATACAGACGTCTGACAATAACTTCCCTACCCCATGAAAGGAGGATGTTGGATTGCAGGAGGAGGGCAGATTCAGTTTGCAGTCTACAGGGTTCACGTTCGGATGAGCCTGAGGCTATCTCTCTCTCTCTCTCTCTCTCTCTTGATATTATCTTAGGAGCAGAATCATTATTAGATTAGCATAATAGCAGTCATATAAGCAATATTAATTACAAGAAAGAATATATCGAAGAGGCGGAGGTGTGTGTAGAAACACAAGTGATTACCTCACCCCACTCTAAATACAGCATCCAGCACAATATAACATCATAAAGGAACAAATAGACGTGAAAATATCAGGGCTACCTCAGCTATGCAAAATTATCCCCTCATCCACCCTCCTCAGCTTCATAAATCTCTCTCTTCTGCCTTCAGTGACTGCGTTCCCTTTAGCGTAATGGGTGGTCGATTGCTGGCAAATTTTCCACGCACGCACGCACACATGCACAGTATATAATCACAAAACAAACACAACGCACACATCCACACACACACACACACACACACACACACACACACACACATGCAAGCAACAAGTAAAAATTTATCATCGCCCAGACCACCCATTATCAAACGACACAAAGATGTGTACCTTAGCTAAACGTAAGTAATAAAACACAAGAGTACATAATAGTGGGAGACTTTAATCCCTCATCCATTACCTGGCATTATCAAGCAGGGATGCCTGTTGAGTGATTCGCAGAGAAATTATTGGATGTCATAGATGATAACTACCTTTATTAACATACATGCACCCACCCCCCACACACGCCTTCTGCATATATATATATATATATATATATATATATATATATATATATATATATATATAGATAGATAGATAGATAGATAGATAGACAGATAGATAGATCCATATCTACCTATCTATCTGTCTATCTATCTATCTATCTATCTGTCTGTCTATATCTATATCTATCTATCTGTCTATCTGTCTGTCTCTCTATCTATCTATCTATCTATATATGTACAGTAGATAGACAGATACAGGTATACAGATGTAGGTGTAAGTAGATAGATACTCGATATATAGGTATGTGTATTTCTTGTATTTTTGAGCGGTATATCACTCTCTTCTACCTTCTTGAACTCCTTTCCACATCCATTAATTTCGTCGCCGTCTCCAAACACACCATTTTACACCCCATTCCACACTCCCTCCTCTCGTGCCCGCCTCCTTGACGTATCTCTTACAGTTTCTTTCTACTACCTCTGCTCACCACTCCACATTCCTCAACCACTTTACCCTCTTCCCCTCCTCTTTCTCTCCCGTACACTCTCCCCCTGTCCCCAGTAAACAGCGTTTCCTGATGTGTGTGTATATTTCCACCTTTCTTCCCGTTTTCTCCTTTTTACCTTCCTCCCCCCCTTCTCCCTGTTTCCTCCCTCACCAAGAGAAAAAGGTTTGGATCAATGGCTAGCTACAAACACCGTAGACATTTTTTTTTTTCCTAAGTCCTTATCTTCCCCAAGACTACAACATGCAACCATCGACGCTTCAATCTCAGTTGTAAGTACGAACAAGCTGGGATCACTCGGCTTTGTAACTGCCTTACTTCTTCCCTCGTCCGCCCTTACAGCTTCTACAGGCAAAATCACGGTCAGTTCCCTTCGTAACAGTGATACAGGAGAGCGCAAAACCTTCCAACCAGTCTTAATTACAAGAAGAAACTGGGTGTAAGGTTGTTTGTGTATACGGACCCTGACTCGAAATCCCCTAACATTTTTTCCCGTGATCGTTTTTTCCCCTAACGCTTCCCCCCTTCACCTTCGTTCTCATTTCCGTTTTCATTACCGTTCACGTTTAATCCATTCTCAATCGAGAGGTCTTATGTGCTGTCGTAAGACTACCGACAGACTGTTTTATTCAAAATAGAATACTTGGTAGAGATCGAGCTTATTATTCCTTTCCGCATTTAATGTACTTTTCATTTTAATATAGCAGCTGGCTGACGATTTTAAGCAGTTCACATGAAATCGGCAGTAGTTAATGGATTCCTTAAGGCTCAAAATAACATCTGCGATTCTAAGAGCCTCTCTCTTCTGCTGAATAAACTCGTTTGGAGGCTGCAAGATAGGAAAAAAAAAAAAAAAAACGCCATGGTAGTGAAAGGATTAAGTCCATGTAACTCTTCTTCTAGAAGCTTCTCCTAAACTGAATAAAATCGCATGGCGGTGTCAAGAACAGGACAAAGCAAAAAGACTGAATCAGATGAAAATGGTTAATGTAATATTTAGTTTTTAAGTATCACTCATGACTTATTTTCCTGTTACAGTGTGAGGCACGAACGTCACCAGCATCTCTTACTGACATCACTAAACGAATCATATTATCAAGTCTATTTTTCATTTTCCCCAACTCTCATATCAAGCAAAGTGTAATGCTAATTAAGAAACTGCAGAAACTCCACCGAATCTATAGGTATATGCGAGTAACTACAACTCGCGAAATGTGGATGACAGAGAAACATCATCGCAGTATCTCTCTAAATTACATAACAGCCGTGACGAAGATTTGTCACAAACACAGTAGTCGCCACCACTGTCCTGTCCCGGTACAGCAGCTCATGGCCTGGCGTGCAGCGTGTCAGGCCAAAACGAGGCGAATTTCTAATCGACTTTTCAGTGAATCTGTCTCGAACGGACTACTCAGAATTCATATTTTCCCATAGTGTTTCGAATCTGCCACAGTATTCGATAGAGTGTTGCATATATCAATGTTCAGTTTTAAAAAGGACATGGCATGAATTAATTGCCTATTGAAAACTTACATTTGAAGAAAGCACAGTGTGACAATATACGGAGTTGTAATTTTTTCGGCTTCAGGCAACACATGAAGAAAAAGTTTCCGTCTCTTGAACTTAGTGCCGGCATTCTCTTCTAGGTTTGTGAGCCCTTAATGACCTAGACCAGGACGGTTCAAATCCTTGACGTTGTCGCTGACTTTAGTACGATTTCTTTCATGTTTCACACCAGGAAACTAACCACGAACTTTACGACAACGCCATAAATCTGCCCGGCTGTCAAGACTGGCAATCAGTCTGTGGTATCAACGGCGAAATTCGAGTACTTGAATATGTTACTATCCATAAATGAATTTTTAAATGAACAAACCTTTACTATGTAACATGACTTCCTTAAACGGTTAGGAGTGAGATGGAAGTACGACCATGGAAATTTTATAGACGCATATTAAACCACAGCTGCTCGCTCTTGTGTCTAAGCTGAGTTTTCATCTTATCATTCCACAATCACATAATCTTCATTAACCCCATGCACTACTAGGGTGCACTCCTAATGTGAATAAGATAGTTTGGTAGCAGCAAACATCAGAGTGTCCACATAAACTTTATGTAGGGATGGTGCCGACGCGCCCATAAGCCTTAACGAGTATAATCATTGTAAACTTCCTGACACGGAATTTTTAAGCCCATACAAATATGCTTACATACTGTACCTACATATTTACACACATGCATGTGTACACTTTCTGCTGCAGATGATTATTCAAGATCGCTCCCTCGGTTGCAATTTTTTTTATTAAAGACGCAAATCAGCAAACATTCCCTCCTTTGTTACCGCTACCACAATGATATTTGCGATGGTGTCGAACGCACTATCCATTAACTTGAGAATATTATCAGAACGCTGACAACGGAATCCTGAGTGACCTTCATACCTCATCAGAGTGGCTTACCATAAGGGGGATTCTTTTCCTTGAGATGCAATGAAAGCAAGCATAAAATAAAACCAGTGAACACTGGGACTGGTGGTGGGATAACTGTGTTGTGTGGATGAATGTGCGAAGAGCAAGTGTCGTTACAAAGACAAAGTCCCGTTTTTACGTCGGCCCAGTTTCTACTACCTCTTCCTCACCGATAGATGTTTAAATATATATAGTGCGTTAATTGTCTCTTGTAATCTGTGCAGTCAATGTCGATCTGACAAGGGCATTAATACCATAGGAGAAAATGGTAAGAATTATGCACAACAAATTGCGAAGAAAGAGGTGCTAGGAAACCTTCTCGGCCGACGAAAACACGGCCTTAGGTCTAAGTTCCAAGCAAGACTTAGAGAAGATGACTGTGGTGAAAAATGAATGAGAAGTACAGAGTTTCTTGTAAATTAAAGCACGATATTTTGATTACCTATATTTGCATTATTAGGATTGAAATGTCATGGAGTGCAAATGTAATTAAGATATACGAATAATTCTCCATGTAATATGTGCAAAGAAGTCGGAATAAAATTTTGTGGATCTTTTACTTGACTGTCATTGATATTACCTTGATATCCTCGAGATACTGTAGCAAGAAAACTTTGATAATCTTTGCTTTTTTATGCTGACATTTTTCCTTGTATATGACCCAGGAATAATATCCTAGAAATTATGACAGACATTTGAGAAACACCCTATTGAAGTTTCGTTCAAAACAGCCCTAGGAGGTTATAGATACCAGCATGTCATATAGGATCATATGGTTTAATGGTTTGAATTGTGTGACACACTCTTATAGGACATTCAACTGATGGTTTTCCTACGTTTGCATTTCTTGTTCTTGTATCTGGATTCATTCCACTCACCCCACGTACGTGGGGATGATGATGAAAAACAATTGAACGACAAACTAACAATAATTACTGACAATCAAATTGAATAAAAGCGTTCACCGCCATGGGTAACAAGCAACAGACACCTGATACCGTGTGGTGAGGCCGGCCTTTGTTACTCGTGTGGGTGTTGTGTGGGGGAGGACGGGATACTACCTCCATGATTACTGAGGCCACAGACTATATTTTACACCCACTCTATGGCCTTATTTGTTGCCTGCGACATTATATCAAAACTGATTTTCATCAAGGAGACTTACAGTGAATGTGAAGTGTGTAAGTAAAGTATTTTCATGATGCAACGTATGTATGTACTGTAGTGTACTATATGCTAGACATAAGGCAGTGTCACAATAAACCGGTTTGGTCTGCACATCCGAAGAGCGAAAATGTCAGGTGATTTAGAGCTGATGCAGGTCGGTTTAAGTCACAGCACGGATACCTGAGAGAATGAGGAGGAGAGATCTGAGAAGGTCCCTGTCGGAGCAAGACACACGCTTCTTCCCCTGTAACATCTCTGTTCTTATTTAACACTTCCTTACAACGTCGTCTACCGTCATCCCACTTCGGGGTATTGAAAGGGCGAAGGGTAATATATATATATATATATATATATATATATATATATATATATATATATATATATATATATATAGAGAGAGAGAGAGAGAGAGAGAGAGAGAGAGAGAGAGAGAAGAAGAAGAAGAAGTAGATGATGATGATGATAATGATAATGACACAGTTAACAGGGACATTCCTTAAACAAACCATTACAGAGATTGAAGGAAACTAGAGAGGCAGTCAACAGAGATAAAACACACAAACCAGACATAAAAAAAAAAAAAAGACAGAAGCACAGTTAACATATCATCACTACACTAGTACGCCTTGACCTCCCCTTCACCCCTCCCATAACACCCTCCCTCCCCCCAGCCTGTAATTAGTGAGCTTACCTGTCATTAATTAACTCAGGTGGGCTTTGATGTCCACCTGCTTCGCGCCACTGATGACGGCCCGAGGGTTGTTATTCATGCCCTGATGTTAGTTATCCTGGATGCTGCTGGTCACTGATGAGACTCTAATTAACAGGTAACAGAGTTGGTTTGTACTGGTATTGGTGGTCCACGCTGATGGGTAACCTGCTTATGCTGTTCTTACTCAGTGTCTCTCATCACCCCTTAGAGCACAGGAGAATCACTACTACTACCTACGCATTCGCCGCGTGTCGTAATTGATAACTAGGAAAAGTAGGCAATTTCCGTTACCTCGTAAAAATTCCAATAGTTTTGTGTTTGTCCCACAAATTCTTTGGTGCGGCACGCATAACAACTGTACACTGAACGGTAAAGCATAACCGTTCTGTACAGTGGAGCAGGATTGCCGTGAGGATGTGGAGGCCCCACCACCTATGAACAAAGTGCAATACCACAATGGATGCAGGATGCTTTCTGTCTCTTACTTTTAAGGATTTAGGACGCTTTCTACATAGGTTCAACTCGGGTGGGTCCCCTATTACGTGCGACAAAGAAGAATACATGTAAAAGGAATAAAACTGGGTAATATCATCAAGGAAATAACAGTAACAGGAGACAATTGCCTCATCACACATAAATAAATAAGTGTATATACTGTATATATATATATATATATATATATATATATATATATATATATGTGTGTGTGTGTGTGTGTGTGTGTGTGTGTGTGTGTGACAGGAAAAGTAGGCTACACAGTAAACCATCAATTTATACAACAATAGATCTAATAAGAACATTACATATTTTTAAACATACTTACAACAATATATACAATGTGGTAAGAAAAGTACATAATCAGAATAGCACCTTTCTCTCAACACCTCTTCACGGCCTGCGCTCATCTACCCTGGGCCTCTTCGCCTGGCCTGTCTCCAGCTCATTGTTGGGTTCCCGATCTCGTTTCCTCGATTATCTTTCCCTTGCCTCCTAAGCCTTTAGTCCTTTCAGCTTTCGCTTCAGCCGGTCCCTAATTGGCGACCTGCTCCTTTCCCTGCAGAGCTTGTGGAACTCTATTTGCCGCAAAATTCCTTCGTCGACGTCCCCGCTGTCTCCACCTTCATCCTCTCCCTCATCCTCGTTACATTCGTTTTTTTGTCTTTTCAGTTCTGTTTGCCGCTTTCGGATCCTCGCTTTTATCTCCCGCATCGTGAGCCCATCGCAGTGATTCAGGATTTTCTTGCTGAAAAACTCTAGCGGGTTCATCTTTTCCTGGCCCATTTTTTCGTCCCAGTCATAATCCCAGATCTCGCTTTCGTGAATCTGTCTGAGGTGCCTGAAGAACATGTCCCTCAGCCTCCTCTTAAGGAGTTTTTTGTCGTGGTCTGGCGCATCATCGTCAGTATCTGACCCTGTCACTGGGAGGAGCGGGGAGTACATCATGTCATTCATTTTCATCATTTCTTTCTGTGTCTCAGCAAACACTCTCCTCTTGTACATTCTCTGTAGCTTTTTCCTCTTCTTGTACTCTTCCTTACTCTCCTCACCCTCTGGTTTTGCCAGTGGAACCTCTTCGGTAGGTAAGGGTGGCTGCTTCACCCCGAAAGTGCTGTCTACCAGATCCCTCACACGTGGGTCGGTGCAGCAAGGGTTGAGGATGATTTGGCCATTGTATGCACGGAACCCCAACTTCTTTTTTAATTCCGCCAATTCTCCGCCTTCGTTCTGCTTCTCGCGATCGTATATCATTTTTGCCAAAACCTGGACTTCATGGATGATGTCGACGGGGCGGTAATTAGGCCGAGGAAGTGGAGGTGGTGGTGACCTGGTACGGAACTGAAGTGGTACGTATTCATTTCTTGTGGTTTCATTTCTATTTTTGTGTTGTTTTAGGGATTTGTAGAATGAAGTGGCTTCTCCAAGTTGTGCCTGGACTGAATCAAGTTCTCCTACAACACTTGCAAAAATTTTTGATGGAAACTGATTTAGTGCCTTTGTAGATAAAAGATCTTTTCTGGTTTCTATCAGCCTGAGTTTCTATTGTTCTAACTGGCTAACATTCAACTGTAAATTTTGAATCTTCTTTTCCAACTCGATGAGGAGTTCATCAAGAGCTGCATCCTCCTGCTGATGGTCCCCTACTAGCTTCTCAGTGCTTCTGTCATGCTCACCCCCACAGCCACTACCCACTTCTTCATCCACATACACTACATCCCAGTCAGGCTATGACTCTGGTTTCCTGGACCGTTTTGACAGCATTGTGTTACCCCAGAAGCTCTCCTCCCACTCCTCATTGTCGTCATCCATAACCCTCAGTTCTCTTAGTGCTCTCATCGGCCCGTCATCCCCATCGTAGATATGCAGGATAGGGTCGTCCAGCTGAAGACGGTTGTGGCCTTTTAAAGTATCCTTGACCAAACAAACAACCTCCTGACGAAGACTAACAAAAGTCCTGGGGGGAGCCAGTCTGAGTGAAGGCATGAGCTCGTAAGGAGGAGGGGGTTCATACACAAATATGGTCGTCCCCTCTTTTCCGTTAACCCACACTCCAAGACGCTGGCGATAGATCTCCGTCTCCATCCTACACAATCTGGCAAAATACCCGTACAAATATCCAGTGCAGACATACCATAGGGAATAATCGTAAATACAAGGGAAACCTTTTTCCACACCTTCCGGTTTATTTACTGTTTTCTCTTCCCAGTGTATATGTTTGCAAATGTCTTGCTTTATTTTGTGGTTTTCACTCTTTTCACTCTCCGGGTGACTTTGGTTTTCTCCGATTGAATTGTTCAAATTTTTGCAATTTTTGCTTCGTGGGCTGTTTTTTCTCACGTCCATCACTTCACCATCAGCAATGTTGTCATCAGTGCGCACTGATTCTTTTTTTGTGGATCTGTACCCAGCTTTTGGTACCTGCATTTTAAAATGAAGCTTATAATTTTTCTTCTTTCTGTATGTGCTTGTTTTTGGGCACTCTTCAGAGACTTTTCTGCTGCTTTCTTGAATCGTTTGGTCCGTGGTTTGGTCTTCTTCCTGGTTGAAGTTATCGCAGCTAAAATCTGTATATAATGGCGTAAAAGAGTTGTTAGTATTGCTACTTTTGCTCTCTCTCTTACTACCTTCACATTCGACGGTATTGACAGTGGTATCACGGCTCTGTCTCTCCTGTCTGTATGCGCTGTTGTCAGATTCATTGCTCTTTATACTGTGAAGACTTGTATTCGGATTGGTATCGTCTACATGGACGCTTTCCCAGGGAATATTAGTTGAAGATAAATAATTTTCTCTCTCTTCACTACTACGCGAGTCATGAACTGTTGTTTAATCGGTTGCTCCGCCATTTTTCCTCTTGTTATCTGATATTTCATTATCACGAGGAGGGTAGACTTCTTCCTTAGCACTTTTTTTATTGCCAGACCACTTACTCGCGTGGCCACCAGGTCCCTTTTTATTTATCGGTAACCTGTAAGGGACAAGCTACCCCGGAGGTCGAATTTCCAGACCACACCTTGCCATGAACCTGTGCAAGTAGGTCAGAAAACCTGCCCCGGCTCGCCCTCTCAGAGCAAGGTCCTGCAGGTAGGAGATGAGATTCGATTCCGTCTGCAGCCACCATGGGATTTTCCAGGTAATGGCGTCGATGAATTCTAGGTATTTTATTCCTGAGTCAAGCCTTTCCAGGTGCTGCACTATTCTCTGAACCTGCCCCTTGCTTACTCGAATCCTGAGTCGGACATGTACTTGCTTTTTGATGTAACCTAAGGTGACGACCACATTCTGATTCATAAGACCACACAGAAGGCACTAATCAGTTATACAGTCAACTACTTTGTAATCTATGACACAATATTTTACTTTCCTTTCTCTAATTTTTCTCAGATTCACTGGAATTCTTTCAGCTAATAGCGTCTCTCCCCGGTCCACCAGATTTTCAATGATGTCGCGGATGTATACGCAACTTCGCATGATTTTCCCAAAGAAAGTCTCGAGTGATACAGGCACCTTTTTTCGTCGCACGTCCTCCTCCATCCACCTGACGAATCTGAGGGCGTTGGCGGTGGCCAGGGGAGAGCTGCCAGGGCCGGGAGCAACAGGCGCCCACAGGTCATCCACAACACCGTAAGCTGACCAGTCTTGCACCTTCTCAGCTTCGTACATCTCTTCCTCTCTCCAGTAGTCCGCCAACCCACCGACGGGACTCTAGCAACCTTCCAAGTGATTTTCGCGGGCGGTGTCGAGCAGAACAGACCTGGCACGATTCACGAGCTCGCTGACTAGACCTGAAGAACTCATGTAAAGAGCTGGGTTGATGGAATCTTCTAACACTTAAAATGCCAATCCACATTCATTGTTTTCTCTTGGTGCTTTCCTCACATCATTAAGTTGTCCATTATTCAGATCGGCCAAGGAACGCACTGCGGCGAGTTTGACACAAATATTCTTCCAAAACTCCACCAGATCTACGTAATACCTGACGGCACTGTCCTGAGTGGCTCTGATGCTCCTGATGACACCTATGGCCTGCAGGAGTTTGGTTTTCCTGGCAAGCTGAGCGACCGGGACGCGGCGACCCAGCTGGTCTAGAGTCTGGAAGGGGACGCGGGCGATGGAGCGGAATATGTGGTGGACGGTGGTGTTGACGAGGAACTGGGCGATTTGGCAGTATGTGGTGAGGTAGCGACAGCGGCACCGGTACATGGAGCTGTTGTACAGGTGATGTAGTCGCTCACCCGCCACTTTCTTTCTGGTGGCCTCTATGACCTCATCTTCGTCTTCGGAGCTTTCGTAGTCGGACCAGTGGTTCTCTTGATCATTACTATCACCATCATCACCATCATTTTCTTTATTTTCATGTAATATGAGGTCATTAAAATTTATGTCGAGTTCTGTGTCCTTTTCAGAATCTGATTCATTAGGTTCATGATGTTCGTCCATATAGTATTCGTTCTTGTCATCTTCCTCGTTGTAGGGAATGTAAGTGGTGTGTCGCCACTAGGAAAAATTCCCTGACAGTGAGGAGTGAGTACTCTCCTGCTACCGCTACGGAACAAAATCAGTTTGACCCGACCACTCACACCCCCAGCATTAGCGGGAGGTGTGAGTGGAGTGTTTGTTGTCCATTAGATTTGATGACAGATTATACTTTTATACTGAGTAGATGTTGCTTTTACGATGATACTTTTATGATGGACTGGCGATAGATGGCCTATCTTGTACTTTACTGTTTTGAACTTCTGAACTACTGATAGTTTCAGTTACGTTGCAACATTTATAACCAAAAATAACACGACTATAATTTATCAATAACTAATTGCAAAACCGTGCAACAGGAGGGAGTGCCAGAATATAAGATTATTATAGAAATGGTGGTATGGGCAAGGCTGTCAGTGGATGGTAGTGAAATGTATTATGATATCGTATGATCAGTGATTAGAAGTATCTGAAGGTTTGGCGATCGAGACTTACAAAATGAACACTCCTCCTGGGTATCAAAACATCACTAACACTTGCCGTCATCATCATCACTACCACCGACAATCATCACATCATCATCATCACTAACTATCATCATCATCATTACCATCATTATGACGTGCACTGTCATCATATTCCTTACTATCACAAACCATCCTCATCACCATCATTACTACGTCGATCATCATTCATTATCATAATCATCATCATCACTGACACTGACCACCAACACATCCACCATGACCACCATCACTAACCATCACTATCCTCATCATCATCACCGATGACCATGAGCATCGTCATCATCATCATCATCATCATCATCATCATCACCATCGTTGACCATGAGCATCGTCATGATCATCAGCATCATCATCACTATCACTGACCATCATCATCATCATCATCATCATCATCACTACCACTGACCATCATCATCATTATCATCATCACTACCACTGATCATCATCATCATCATCATCATCATAGACATCATCACTACCACTGATCATCATCATCATGATCATCATCATTACCACTGACCATCATCATGATCATCATTACTACCATTGACCATCATCATTATCATCATCACTACCACTGACCATCATCATCATCATCATCACTACCACTGACCATCATCATCATTATCATCATCACTACCACTGACCATCATCATCATCATCATCATCACTACCACTGACCATCATCATCATCATCATCATCATCATCACTACCACTGACCATCAACATCATTATCATCATTACCAGTGACCATCATCATCATTATCATCATCATCATCACAACCTCTGACCATCATCATCATTATCATCATCACTACCACTGACCATCATCATCATCATCATCATCATCACTGTCACTGATTATCATCACGTGCGCCGTCCCTGAGGTCTGCAGGAGGTCATTAGTAAGTCAGTGAAAATTGATGGTGTTCATAAGTATACGGTAAATCAAACTTTAAGATGACTTTCCAGGATGTTTTTTCTGGTATGGAGTGATTCAGTGAGGGCTAGTGAGTGTCAGTGTGGAATGCGTGGTATGATGATGGAAAGTGATTCAGTAAATGTCAGGGATAATCAATGTGGAATGTAAGTGGTATGATAATGACGAGTGATACCGCCAAGGTCATGGATTATACAAGTAATTGCTATATAAAAAGGAGTTTGAATATTACGTACCAATTTATTTCGCCAGTTTTAGTCCTTCTCTTCAATTTTCCCTCGTTTCCTCTCGTTCATTATAGCCTCCCTCTCTTCCCTGTCCGCTTACACTCCGCTCTCTTTCTGTCTGTCTGTCTGTCTTGTCTGTCTCGCTCTCATAATATATTCGTTCATTTTTCTCCCCTATCCTTTTATCCCATCCTCCCTCTTTTTTTTTTTCTCTCTCTCTCTATACACTCGTACATTTCCTCCCCCCCTCCCTCCCTCTCTCTCTCTCTCTCTCTCTCTCTCTCTCTCTCTCTCTCTCTCTCTCTCTCTCTCTCTCGTTATTTCCTGATATGTTCTCTCCTCTCTCCTTTCATGTCTTGTTTCGTTGCTCATTACAGCTGCATTCTTTTTTTACTTTTCTTTCTTCCTTTCATTTCTTTTCCTTTCTCTTCATATTTTATCTCTTTCCTCTTCTTACATTTCTTCTCGGTAACTTTAATCTTTCTCTCCCTTTTTCTCTGTCAATAGTATGTCATCTCTCTCTCTCTCTCTCTCTCTCTCTCCTTTATTCCACTCTCTTCTTTTCTCTAAAATTTACTTACTTTATCTTCGACATTCCCCCCCCCTCTCTCTCTCTCTCTCCTTTTATTCCACTTTCTTCTTTCCTCTGTATTTCCTTATTCCTTTCTCTTCCCTCATCTCTCTCTCTCTCTCTCTCTCTCTCTCTCTCTCTCTCTCTTTCCCATCCACCATCCCTCCCCTATTTATCACCCACTATGTCTCCCTTACCCAACATTTACCCTCCGCGTATATCTTCGACTTTATTTTCCCGCCAAAAACGTCACGAACCATTTTTACGACAACTGATACCGCAATTTTTCTCCCAGTGTCAAATTATGTCTTTCTATGTCCTCAGATTTGCGCTCATATCTTTTTTTTGTGACTTTTTTTTTTTTTTTAGATTATCTGCGGAAATAATGTGGAATATTTCTCGTCTCACGATTTTATTTTATTATTATTATTATTTTTTAAGTTTATGTGCGAGCAACTGGGATATGTTTACTGGTAATGGGTTTAATTTGGTGGGATCCCCCCTTCCTCTGTATGTGTGTGTGTGTGTGTGTGTGTGTGTGTGTGTGTGTACTGTATATCCACAAGGTCAGTCAATGTCTACTGTGTCCTAACATACCGAAAATGGGAGAATAGTTCGTTGGCAGAAAGACAGACATCGGACATTTTTGCATGCAAAGACATAATGGAGAATATTGTGTTCTCGCCAGTCTGCACGCTTTAGCTTTATTTAATTACGTATTTCTTGTGGCAGTGAATATTTTAATGTGTCAGCCGCCAGCGCTGGACACAAGCGAGGCTTCAAAATAAGAAACCTTTGGTGGTCTCTCCGTGTACTGAAGAAACAATGACAACAAAATTTACCGATACAATTGGCTTCTGCCCTCACTGCTGCTCTAACAGTTAGTTTAAGGGCTCCTTTGAATGAATGCTGTGTAAGACTTGATATTTGTAAAGTATTTCGTTTTAGAGGCTCGTGAGTGACGGAGTAAGGAAGTATAGTTATCAAAGGAAAGAACTATGCATACATGATACGGTGACACAGATAGCGTGGACATGGCTAGGGATGTGAAAATAGGTATGGGAGGCGTGTGAGGCCAAGGACATGGACTGATATGCTTAGTACATGTATGAGAAAGTGAGCTTGGGCGATAAGTTAAAATTATTAGCAGACGAAGGGTAGACGAAGGGTAGATCTGCCAGGATGAAGAACTCGTAGGGATATGAATGGATATGACAAGGGCTGCGGTTTTTGCTAACTTGGCAATCAGTGTAATTGTAGCACACAGGTGTTGTAAAAAGAATTCTTAATGTTAAAAGTGGATGGGTTTTGCATGTGGAATGAAACAGGAAATTCCAAATGTTTAATTAATGAATGAGTGGATGAATGCCTCTGGTTGTTCTGCTTTTGTGTTTTCTTTTTCCTGGTTCCCGATTTTGCCCAGATGATGATGATGATGATGATGATGAAGCTTGGAGACTGTGACTAGTATTCTGTGATGTATGCTCTTTTCACTGAACAAAAGCATCGTATTTGCTTATTACCTTCTATTTTACAGTAACTAAAGTTTCTAGGGCCATTCACGAAGACATTATACTTTTTTTTTTTTTTTTTTTGAGGCGAAGATGCACTTGACAGGTTCGTGATGATTGGCTGAATGCAGCATTACTTCATAATCTATTTACTCGTTAGCATTATTAATTGACAACATATATCTGAGGGGGGAATTTGGGTTAGTAAATGTTATTCGGACATGTTGCATTCAGCCAATCATCACCAACCTGTTAAGTGCGTCTTCGCCTCGGGGAAAAAAAAAAAAACGGAGTATAGCATATCAAAGTGGCATTAGATTGCTTTACACTCGTTTATAGTGATGGGTCTACCATTTGCTGTTGTGTTGTCTACGGTCTCACCCATATATTTACTCGCTCTGATATGTGCACAAATTTTCTGTAGGTATGTTTGACACCTTTGTCACGTTGATGTTTTTATATATGCCATTCTTGCTGCTGCCACACTGCTTTACTCAGATAATGGGAGACATCTCGTAGTGAAGGGGTTAGAGGTAATCCACGTAGGAGGACTGCTGGGCCTCAAGGAACAGACTTTCCGGACAATGGTCACAATCATTTACCTGTCTCTGTATCTGTCTATCAATATAATATGTTTGTATTTATGTACGTATGTATATATTTATGCATGTATGCATATAAAGGAAATATCAAGCAATGAAGTGATTTGAAATATTTTTTATTAGCTATTTCACTACGATACCCTTTTTCTAAGGTTAACATAAAATCGTCTGAGAATAGCAAGAGTTAACAAAGAAATAAAATAAATAAATACTATACCTAAAGGGTTAATAAGACCTTTGTATGAATGCTTCCCTCAATACAGAAGGAAGAACTTTATATATTACCTCCCCTCCCCCCGTCTCTCTGACAGGATATAAATCCCAAAAAGGTGTACATTTTTCTTCAATTTGGCCAGCAATATTTTTCGTTTCCCTCATTAGGCGCGCTAAATCGAGTTCATGCATAAATAATACGCCTGTTCCCCCATTAAGAACTTTTGCCTGTGATTTGTGTAGGCTGTAATTTTTGCTGAGCTGGACGGTATATTTCTCCTGGCTGGTTATTTTTGTATATATTTTTTTAACTGGTAAATTGCATTGCTTGAAATGAATTACGGTCTTAATTGTCACTGATTGTCAGCAGGAGCAAGAATAATAAATTTATAGGATTTTGTACATGCTGTAATTTACGTTTAGGCAAGATATATTTCTACTGTGTATATATTTTTTCGAGCAGTTAAAATGCTTTGCTTGAAATAAACACTGACGCTTAATTGTCATTAATTGTCAATATAAACTACAATAATAATGTACATTTAAGTCTGACGTGATATATACTTACATACATATATATATATATATATATATATATATATATATATATATATATATATATATATATATATATATATATATATATATATATATATATATATTGCAATGATAACTGAAAGAATACACATGTTTATGAAGTATTATTAAAGATATAAATTTCAATTATCGTGAATGATAGAAGAAGTGATTGAACAAAAGCTTTTTCGATGCTACGATGAGCAATTTTGACTCATTAACAAAGTGTGTGAGAGTAACAAACAGAAAAAAAAAAATTGTTTTGAAGTATTGCGTCCATTTATGTTCCAAACAATTGTAAATTATTTAGTTCGATCATTTTCAGACATAAGATAATCAGCGTCATAATAATAATAATAATGATGATGATGATAATAATAATAATAATAATAATAATAATAATAATAATAATCTATCCATCATCCAGTCCTGCATTGCCCCATGAGGAGCGTAGGAGCCCGGGGCTAGGCAGTTGGTCCCGACATTTAAGATGAGAGTGACCAGCCTCACTCATCCCTGAGTTGCATTACATCAGCAATCAACCCCAACCACCCCTTGGATATAAACCTTCACCAGCTCAATTCGATTGGAGTGCAATAATTACCCACTAAACCATCAGGCGCCAAAATTTGGTTATATGGTTACCTGGTGAACAAGAAACCATTTGGCTTGTCACTCAGTGTAGAGTTACCCACAGGCAGAAGGAAGAGGAAATAATGAAGGAAAGAAAGAGAAGAGGGAGCGTAAAGTCATCCGTAGGCAGGAGGACGAAGAAAGAATGAAGGAAAAAAAGACGGAAGAGGATGGAAGGAAAGAAGGATGGAGGAGAGGAAAGGGCAGACACCAGACAGCAGCACTACATTGAGTGAGTGGATGGTGAGCTCCCCCACCTACCACATAATAATGATAATAATAATAATTAATAATCTACCCATCAATCTATGTCTATTGCCAGACATCTCAATCCCGTAAGGGGTGACCATAAACAAATCGCCTCCATGTCGCCCTGTCCCCCGCCATTTCACTGACCTCCCCCCAGCTCACACCCCCCTCTCATAATTATACCTCTCCACTCCATCCCTCAATCTCATCCTTGGCCTCCCCCTTCCTCTACCCCCTTCCCCTCACTCACATGCACTCTCCTCGTTAGTCTCTCGCTCTCTATCCCTTCGACATGGGTAAACCACCTCGATGTATTTTTCCTAACGCTTTCTATCACATCCACACTACAACGCTCCTTCACGTCCTCATTTGTCAGTCTGTCTCTCCATATAACTCACCATACTCTTCTCAAATAACTCTTTTCCACTGGTCTCACTCTTGAGTTGAGTCCTTCCAGCGAGGCCCATGCTTTACATCCATACGTTAGAATTGGTATCACAATACTATCATGCAGCTACTTTTTTACTTCCATGTTCATTTCCCTATTTCTTATCAGTGTTTCCAAAGAACCAGCAACCGTTCTTCCTTGTTGCACCCTTTCAAGCACTTCATCCTCCAAACTTCCATCCTTACTCATCACACTACCCAAGTGTTTAAATACACTCACATTTTCCATTTTCCTCATCATCCAACCTCTCTGTACATTCAGTTACTTCATTTCTCTTGAAGTCCGTAACGTTACTTTTCTCTACATTCACCTTTCGATTCCGTTTCTTACACACTCTCCCAGACTCATTCACTAAGCCTTGCAGTTACCTATTGTCTTCACTTAACAAGTACAGGGGGTTTCAAAACATACCCTCTCTCATTAAGGCCGCTCCAACATCCACTGCCCTACATTGTAACTCATTTATAACCCCACCCAAATACAGATTGAACAGCCATGGAAAAATGGCACATCCCTGTTTCAATCCAACCTTCAGATAGAAAAATTAAATCAGTTCGTTACCCACAAGCATTGCAGCCTTTGCACCCTCATACATAATCTTCACGGCATTCAATAACTTCCCATTTACTACATATATTCTTGATTACCACATTCCTTGTCTATTCACTCTGTCATATGAGCAATGGCCCATGCCAGGACACATAACCAGGGCCCTTCAGAATCCTCCTGCAGCCTCAGGTTCTCCTGGAATCGTCCCGAGACTCTGAGGCTGAAATAATAATAATAATACCAGCAAGAACAATAGTCTCCACCTATGTAATAGGTGGAGACAAATAACTAATTACCTATTTTCTTATTGTGTAGCCACAATAAGGAAGCTTTGCCATAACTATTTATGGCATATAAAGTATGAAATTTTGGCATCATAAACAAGTGTGTGACCTTTAAAAGTAGCTCAAGGTCATTCATATTTGGAACATGTACTTAGATTAACCTAACGTAGCTTCTTGTTTAATATCAACGAGATCTGAAGATAAAGGTGTGGAAGAATGCATGGGTGCATTTTACATTTGTCTCAATAACTGGCTAACTGTATACCCAACTGTAACCATATTCCTTTCAGATAACAAGAGGGACCACAGCTATATTTCTATAAATTTATAGTTGTTGTGGTTTTCTCTAAAACTTATTACAAAGAAAACACTGAATAGATTTTAATTCGGTACTTTCCACTGGGTTAAATGGCAAAATATTCACCCAAAATTCTCAGCAAACTTTTTTATCGCAGGATTTTCAACCAAATAGGTGCATCTCAATTAGTTTCTGAGATATTTTAATTTCAAATATGCAATTTTAGCACCATAAATGAGTATATGGCCTTCAAAAACAGGTCAAGGTCATTCATATTTGGCACAATTACTTGGGTTACCCCAAAGTACTTTCCTGTATAATATCAAGATATAAGAAAAAAAGTGCAAAGATAGATAGCAATATATACCAAAACAATAAACTTCGCTACATATATGGCAAAGCTTAATGATAATAATAATAAAATCAGGGCAACGTTTTAAGCGACTTCGAAGATTTCGTGACACCTCTTCTTCAGTTATTTATTTTGCCTTCTGGAAATTGATACCATTTTGTATGTTACTGGCACAAACTACTGTATATGGGCAGTAAAATGATGTAAGTACCAGTATCATACGGGAGAGTATTAAGAGGCTACTAATTGCCAAGGAAGATGTGCTACGGAGACTCGTCTGCCACCTAGAATACGGCCATCAGTCTCGCGTCCCCCACTCATCGCCGTCATGTAGTGCATAAAATTTCGTATTTTTTCTTGGGTGCTGGAGAGGGACGCCTTCATGTGGTGGCACTGATATTACTGGGTGGCTTCACTGCTGTGTACACAACCGTCCATCAGTCACTTTCCCAATCCCCATATGAGGATGGTAGACAGCAGGAGGGCGACTCAGGCCTTACGTCCACTGGGTTCGCATTCATATGAGCCTGGAGATGTTGTTGTTGTTGTTGTTGCTGGGTTGCCATCGGTGCCACTGAGACGGAACACCAGAACAACGGGGCAAACCGATCACCTCACCGGAACTGTTCATCTGATAGGCACTCTGGCCACTGCACTCCCAGTTGGTGAGGTGCCCCGCCACAGCTGCACCGCTGTGTCACCCCACTCCGCCAGGACGGGATAGTCAGGACGGATTAGCTCCCAGGAGATCTGAGAGATGGTGTCATCGTGAAGAGGCGTCCCATCGGTACCTGGGCCTGGGGCTGCAACAACAACAACAACAACACCTACTACTACTAATACTTTTTTTTTTTTTTTATCTGTGCGTGCTGATGCTATCGCCAAAAAGACGTGGTAAGATTCAGTCCTGTCTGTCCCTTTTCCTACAAAACAAAACAATTTGCAATAATATTTCCCGTATTTTAAGATTTATTTAGCAATATGAATAAGTCCTGTGAGATTCTGCAGTTTCCTTGCCCTTCCTGCTTAAACGAATCTCAGTTACGAAGAGAAATTAATCGTAAGTTTGTTTGTGAATCCGTGTCCAGGGACGCATCTGAGGAGGGAAGAAGCTGGCGAGAAGTTGAAATAAGTTTAGGGAAAGCCTTACAGGGTGACCTGGTTGCCACTTATGATAATGAGGCACAGGCAGGATGGAATGCATTTTGCCAGCTCCCTCCTCCCTCCCCCCACCTGTCTGTCTGTCTGTCTAACACACACACACACACACACACACACACACACACACACACACACACACACACACACACACACACACACATCTGGACCTCCAAGCCTGTCTTCCATTAGAGTCTATTTTTCTTCAAACTTTGTACAGTTTTTGCCGACCCTTCGCTCTCTCCCTCTCTCTCTCTCTCTCTCTCTCTCTCTCTCTCTCTCTCTCTCTCTCTCTCTCTCTCAATAAGGTCGCGCTTCAGGTCATCTTTATGTTTTCCAGGGCTGAAGTGAAAACAAAAATACAGAATGGATCCACAAAAATAAAACCAAATGTATGTTAAAGATAAGAGTACAACAAATGCTTTTATAACCTTTAGAAAGTTTGTTTATGAATGAAATAAGAAAACATTATTTAGTTTTTATATATCTGCACTAATACCTAATACATAATGTTCATTTCTCACTATTATTTCTTTTTTTTTTTCTAGCTAACGTTGAATGATTTATTGAGCTAAGAGTGAGCCATTGGAATCAGAATGTTATTACTGGTGTCATTTATCCTCCCACGGTCGGAACAAGGCTAGTATTCTTTTGCAGCTGACGCCAGACGATGTTATTCAGCTAAGAGTGAGTCATATGAGCCTGAGTGCCAAAAAGTAAGTAGACAAGAGGAAGATCAGATGCATTTCATGATGATAAGAATGAGTAGAATGATTAACCCCTTGAGTTCGGTGACGTGTTGTTCATTATATTCTTGCCGCCTTCAGACGTTTTTGTTCAGCTTAAGAGGGATCTAGGCAGTATCGGTGTTAATTCAGGCGAGAT
Source organism: Coenobita brevimanus (assembly GCF_032717465.1). Lineage (NCBI taxonomy): Eukaryota > Metazoa > Arthropoda > Malacostraca > Decapoda > Coenobitidae > Coenobita > Coenobita brevimanus. The sequence goes on from NC_137050.1 coordinate 18,521,555, forward strand.
CTAATCCTTAATGTTCCAAAAGGTCTCTCTCAAGCTGAATGATAATCTTTTGGTGGTAACAAGAATAAAAAAATTTCATCGAACTGAAAGGGATCAAGAAAACTAGACCTGGTGCCGGAAGAGAACGAAGGCAAGTTGATTTCATGCTTTGGTAATAATTACACTGCTCTTGTGAATTTTACTGTCTTTGCGTAGAGTGAGAAGACCGGCTGAGGTATATCTATGAAGGGGCGTAACAGGATGATGATAAGCTGATAATGTCTTGGTAGTTATGATTATCAGCTAGTTTGTTTTTCCTTGCGTGTATATCTTTCCTTCGGGGATGTAATATTCTCCTAATACGAGTATTAGCCATTAACCGAAAAGCTACGATTGCATTATACGGATGAATCTTATCTCCACGTGTAAATATTTCTTCCGGTGAATAATGTGAATTTAATTCATGCCTGTAAAAAAAGCTTTATTCATTACCAGCAAAGTCTAACTGATCACTTATACTTCAATTAAGATGGCGCTGGTGATATGGACGGGGGTAGTTTCGTGTATATTTAGGAGCCATAAATATATGCGGGAGCATAGCCAGCAGTAAACCAGTGGGCTTTATGTGGCTCTAAACACCAGGCCAGGATATTACGTTACAGGATTTGACAGGGGTGATGTAACGCTTGTTAATCAGCACTGTAACACGAGATGCTGTCACAGGACTAAGATAACACCGCCAGAGGGCCTTGATAACACCAGCTACCGCCAAAAGGCCATGATAACACCAGCTACCACCAGAGGACCATGATAACATCAGCTATCATCAGAGGGCCATCATAATACCAGTTTTATATACTGTGTTTTGTCATGGCGCGGTGTGAGATTAAGCAGAGGCAGGGAGACGCGTCTTACCTGCAGGAAGTAATTACCCATGCTGATAGGTTGCTTCTTCAACATCAAGGCGTACTTCTTCATCACCACAGATTTTAATCACTTCAAAGCCGTATTCTAGGTGGCATGGTTTTCGCAACACTGCCTGTTTAGCAATTTAATTTGCATATTATTCCATAGTATTCCTGGTATGTTCTTTAGGCCTACATGGTTTTCATACAGACTCATTTTACATTATTACTAAGCAAGAAGCTAGTGACATGTAATGTGCAGAATACATCGCTAAGGAGGTGTTACCAAATCTCCAAAGCCTCTTAGAATACGACTCTGCCCGGCGACACTTGTTTAAACGAAACATCTGTGGTATCTTGAACCATGGGTGTTTTTATTTATATATGAAAAAAAAGAAGTCAGTCTTTGCAAGCTCTTCACAGCTTACAATGAATGCTTCAGTCGGGAAGTTATATGTACAGCCATAATTGTTTACATTATTCAGTGACATTCAGTTTTTAGTATGCAACGTTTTGACAGTTATGCTATTTTTTATTTAATGTTACGGAACACTGGATATTTCATGCACATTTTGTAAACCCTTTAACATAACTTACCCAGTTATGGTGCACCACTATATCACTTGAATACTGGGCCAAGTTCTACAAATTCATCTGTAGACATCATCTTGCCTTCCTCTTTTCCTCCTCCTCCTCCTCCTCCTCTCTCTCTCTCTCTCTCTCTCTCTCTCTCAAAAAAAAAAAAAAAAAAGTTGTCGAGTAAAATCTTTGTTTGGCTGAGCAGACCCATCACCCTCAAACAAGCAACCGCCCGTGCATGGACGTCACGTGCAGTGAGCGATGTTTCCCTACGGCAGACGTTTCGTAACGGCGAGGCACGGGGAAAAGTGTTGAGGCTTGGTTACCGGTGTCGGATGCACAGAGGTTCCTCCGTGCATAAAGCTTTCCTTTACCCTAGTGCGCATGCACAAGACCGTTTGCCCATGCACGGCGGGCGTCACCAGCGCATTTGTATATACATTAAAATTCCCCGAAAGAAAACCTAATAATTCATCCTAACCTAACCTGTCCCAACCCAGCTTAGCAGAACTAGGTTGCTTTGCCTACAGACCTCCCCCCCCCCCAGCATTTTAACCACTTATCAGAGCTCTTTCTACACGAGGGAACTTGTGTTAACGACACTAGATGGACGCCTCATTTGCGCCTATCCACTCAGTTAACAGCAGCACCATCGTAGGCTACATCTATCTATCTATCTATTGCCAGATGCCTTAATTCCGTGTGGGGTGGCCACAAATAAATCGCCTCCATGTCGCCCTGTCCTCTGCCATTTCACTGCCCTGCACCCAGCTCACCCCCCCCCTCTCTCATATACCTCTCCACTCCATCCCTCCAACTCATCCTTGGCCTCCCCTTCCCTTTTCCCCCTCCATCTCACTCATAGACACTCTCGTCGTCAGTCTCTCGCTCTCCGTCCTCCACTCAGGCTACATCTTCCCCGTAATTTGATTATATGGTTAAATTAGATGTTTTGTGTGCGCAGGTTCCCAATCTACTGTCGAATGACTGAAGCGTTCTTTTTTTACTTAGGAGTTGAGATGTATATGAGGGAGGGGGGGGGTGAGTTGGGGGGACGGTAGTCAAATGGTGGGTGACAGTGACTTGGAGGCGTTTTGTCTGCGGCCACCCTTTGCGGGATTAAGGCGTCGGGCTATAGATAGATAGATAGATAGAGTTTCATATCCAGGGATATCAGTCAATACTTGTTTCATACACTCAAGACTATCGTTTAGGTCCTTATTATTCTATTGTGTTGGTCATTCTTTTAATTATTCATCTTGTCTTAATCTTTTGGTCATTGCAGTCATTGTTTAAAACAAGTTCTGCCCTATTCTTTCAACTATATATATATATATATATATATATATATATATATATATATATATATATATATATATAAAATCCAATCCTACGTTGCTCCATGAGGAGCGTAGGAGCTATATATACTAGCTTTTAGGTTAGCTCCTGTGGAGGGCTGATTGGGCCATCGGCTTATATACCTAATGTAACTTTTCAACATAAAATTAATCCTAATAAATTATGTACCAAAACACTCCCTGGATCATGCTGATTCAGAATATGTATCATATGCGGGGTAGAGCCTAAGGGAGCCGAGTTTATAGGTAACAAACACTCGCTTTTATTTTATATACGGTATATCTATCTATCTATCTATCTATATAAACACTTTATTACCTTGACAGTATATCTCATCTTACTCATTCCTGCTTGGCATTCAGCGACAACTTTTCCAAAATATTGGGGAATGTAATGAAAGAAGAGAGAGAGAAAAAAAATGATTTATAAAGGGCGTTAATGGCAAAGACTCCAGGAAGTTCTCAGTGAAAAAGTCCTATGAAGTGACAGTGTTACCATTCGCCGAACAAAAGGGGCATTTAGTGCTTGAAAAGGAAATTTGGGATTCCACTCCCTGGACAGAAGGTCCTCAGTTCAAGGGTTATCACATTGTTTTTAAAATACCAGGATTTAAAGTTTAATTCGGCCGGAGTCCACCGAGCCTAGAGCGTGGTGGCCTTCCTGCCAACCATGCACGAGGTCCTCTCATCTCGCACGCTGCCTCAGTTGCTACTTGACTGTGCTCGTGTGGGTATTATGTGCGCCGCTATTCCGTTTTTGTTGTTTCGTCCTTTTAACCGGTTCTTCTTTTGTTTTACATTTCCTTTATTATAATATGTGTGATGTTCGTGTGTGAGTATTGGGATTGGTAATGTGATAATAAAACAAGATCTGTGGGTGTTCTGAGTGAAGTTTGTGCGTCCGAAAAGTTTGTCGCCAATGGAAAACTTTTCCTGGAGATATAGGTAAGTGTTGCCTTGTTTTGTAGCTGTGGCAAAATCTGTTGCAAGTTGTTTTACACATCATTTTGTTTTGTAATATGCATTCATTTGTCGTACCTGCACCAGCGAGAAAACAGATACCCAACATATACTTTTTCATCTTGTTAACTTGAACTTTTTGGTATTTAAATACTTACGCTGTAGCTGTGTATGTACATTGTTACGTTCAGTGTACGAAAGGAACAAATGACTAGCTGTGCCTTTGAGTTCAAATAATGGAAAGTGGTCATAGTTTGGCAAAAATCTCAGTGACACAAGAACGGGTTTGACTTCATCTGTTGTGTCACCCTCTGCGATTAAAAGTTTCCGTTCTTTCTGAATTTTGTTGACTGTTGTGGAGTTTGTTACAGGTTAGGTTTCTTGGTTGGATCTGAGAGAATTAAAAGGGAGTGTTAGCTGACACAAGGAAGACGCACACAAGAAGATACAAAAAACTGACAAAGTCGATAGGAAATCGTTTGCATTGTGCTACAAGACATATAAGGAACGCGCTTACTTGATAATTAGAAAATTAAATGGCAACACATGAAAGGAGCATGCATAGACCACATGGCAAGCAAAATTTAAAGGAGCAAATGAAAGGAACACGCTTATTACACGATACTTTAAAATTTAAATGGCAACGAACGAAGGGGACGCGCACTGCTTGATACTATAAAATTTAAATGTCAGCGGACGAAAATGACACGCTGACATGATACTTTAATAATCAGTTTGGAAAGAACCCAAGGAACGTGGTACCGGGTACTTTTAAAAGTTAAATTCCAAAGGACGAACGGAAAGCGCTTTCAGGGAATGGGTCTCCGTACTGAAAACTCATATATTTGACAAAGGATCGCACTGAGTTACCCAAAATAACAACACTTTCACAAGAAAGAGATATATTGAGAAATTTAACAACGGACGAAAGGAAGAAGTTCACACAAAAAGATACAGAATATGTGATCATCTTTTGCATGCAGACCTATTTTTTTTTTTTTTCCAAATAGAATCCTGTACTATAAGTTGTGTGTGTGTGTGTGTGTGTGTGTGTGTGTGTGTGTGTTTCAGCGTAGCCGAAACTGGAAAAAGAATTTTGATGAAACTTGGCAGATGGTTGCTACTGAGTAACAGATGGACGAGTTTTAATTTCGTGTTGCGTGAAGTTTTCATGAGGGATGTTTTGTCTCGTAATTGTTCCCATTATTTGAAGGAGCAGACATTGAGCCACGAAGCACTTGCTCCTGCCTGGAAGCATAAAACATTGATTTCGATCAAAGAGAAGCGTGATCCAGAAACGACTTTCATTTTACCAAATTAGCGGCCCGAGAGACACATGTGGTATCTATTAGTTGAATATTGAAGAGCATCATCAAAAAAAAAAAAAAAAACGTCAAATCCACGCCTTGTAGATTAAAAAATCAGTTCTTCATGTCATTAGCATAGCTAATGGATAATCAGACACTGGCAGTCTATAAATGTTTGCAGCATTAATAAGCACTAGCAACATTGCAGTATGAAAGTCACATACTTTCAGTTACTTTAGGGATAGTAATTTTAGAAGCGAGCAATGTTCTTTATAGATCAGTTGTTATTTTGTGATTAAGTATATCGGGAGATATGAATTATATAACTAGTTATGTATTAATGACTTAAGGCAAAGCATTATATATATATATATATATATATATATATATACCGGTATACTGTATGTGAAAGTATGAGTGCGTAGGTGGGGGTGCCCACCATCTTATTAACTTCTTTAATGCCACTTTGAGATAATTGCAGTCCGCATTGAAATGACATACCAAATGGTCTCCTTTAATAAATTTAGGAAACCATTTACCGGTACTGCGTTTCATGATAACCATATAAGCAAATTAGTGTATGGTGATATAGTGGGTCATCGTGCTCCATCCGGATGTGGCCCATAAGGGTTAACATCTGAGGATTGGTTTGGGGGGTTTACGCTTATTGCTCACAATACCGCTCAGGGTCTAACAACTGGTCATTCGCCTAAAATGTCTGGACAGAGTAGCCTGAACACACCTGAAGGAACAGTCGTTTGTTGGATATCTGATAAAAGTTTACGAAATCAGTGATATTCATGTTACAAAATCTTTACCACCGGTAATTTGACATGTGATGTGAGCCACCTCGCCAGTTTGAAGGTGGTGATATGAGCTGTGTGGCATCATTGCAGATATATCTGGAAGTCATGAAATTAACCCTCGTGGGCAGAACAACTTGTCATCGATTCCAGGAAACACCAGACGATATTATTCAGTCTAAGTGTTAATACTGTGGGTCTGAGGCTGCCCAATGGATTCAGTTTACTATTTTTTTTTTAGTTCAGTCCCAAGGATTTTAACTGGATAATGCATAGACCATGAATTTTCAGAGTTTCAAGATATCGTGCAAAAACTGGTGGGCTTGTGTAGCCTGCTTATGCAAGTTTCACGGTGATGTACGGGATATGAACACGGAAAGCCCCCAGTGCTCTCTCATGACAATCATCACGCTAAAGGTAGCACACTTATCATTTCCCAACACCACTCTTGCTTAACGTATGTTCGATTAGATTTTTCTGCTTGATTAAAATGGGTGAAGTGGGGAGCGTACCGTAATAGGGTGTGTGGTAGCTTGAATTACTATTATTTTTTTCTAAACTTCAACCTTCTCACGATTACCTGTATATTTTCAAGGAGGCTTCTTTCGATTAACGTATGGTCAATGATATTTATTTATTTATTTATTTTGAGAATGCGTGAAGTTTAAACGTTATATGGCTGTGGGGTAACTGGATTAAAAAAAAAAAAAAATTACGGTAGTAGTTTTAGCTTCGGCCTGTTTACGAATAATTACACTAATGCAGGTAGGCTACTTTAAAGGTATGGTCGATTTCATTTTTCTGCTTTATTACGGTATAGTGAGTAAAGAGACTTTCTGTTTACTGACGAACACGGCTCAAGTTACCGGTACTCTTAAAATAGAGTGAGCGCGGATCACTAATAAAAATATTGAAGAGGTGTGGTTAAGGACGTGCGAATTTGAATGAGGACATGTATGATAAAAACAAAAAAATGGATGCAAAATGCTTATGAAGTTTCATTTGCAAGTAAAATAAAAAAAAAATCCACTTTTCCTGGCATGTTCAATGGGAGTTAAGCTGGTATTCAGCTGGCATATTAAATGTGTTAGCGAAGTTCTCCCTTACTTTTTACGGGTTTAAATGCATGTGCATGTATACATGAGGTTGGGGAGAAATGACATTTAACTCAGAAGCCCTGCTCCCTCACTTCATGTGCCATTTGAAGAATTTCTGTTGGCGAATTTTTGAGCTTGGCGGTGATATTTATTGGCATAAATTTGACGCTTGCAGGGTGATGAGCGAGAGGAAATGTAGGTGCAAACAGTATGTACCAAGTTAACTAAATTAGTAGTTTATCCAATTTTTGTTTGCGGTAGCCTAATTTACTGTCGTTTGACGATTTTGATGTACTGTGAACTGACATAATCATCGGAACCTTTCAGAGTTGAATGTATCGATGTCAGATGAGTTTTTTATGTAACCTATATGACATTTTATAAGATTTTTAAAACATTTTATTGTATACCATCACCGAGTAAGCTTCTTAAGAGGTTGTAGCGTAGGGGAGGTACGGTAGCCTACTGAGAACACTTTTGATCCTTAGCGAACCTGCCTAGTTTGGTTGCACACGACTGATACCAGGTCGCAGATGAATCAGACTTTGTCTTTTTGTAGAAGTTGATATATTTCCAGGTAACGAAATTATCGTACGGTATAGCCTATTCAAAGTGATTAAAAATACTTAGTCTAGTAAATTTCAGGAGGTACGGTACACACCATGAAAAAAAAAAAAAAACGATTTTATCACCTAAGTGTGAGTTTTCATACTCTCAGTCATTAGGTCTGCAGAACGGTATAGCCTACAAGTATAGCCTATTTGAGTTATATGTACCGGTAAGATAAAGGCCATCGAATTGATAATGAAGCATTCACATTAATGCCATACTCTCGAAATTAAACTAGTTACGATTGACATCTTGATTGTGCGAAAGTAAACATTTACTCTGTAGTCAATACCAGTTGGTTAAATTGGTATACCGGTACTGTTTATGTAGTAGCCCAGCTTGGCCTAAAACTACCATCTCTCCTACTTGAATGCTGAGTTGTACCAATAGATTAGCTAGAACTTAAAGATGGTGATAGCTACGAGGAACTTCTGTTGAAAAAATGCTGAGCCATAGCACTGTCTTGATCCGCCACTGACCTATGGTACGTGGAATAGGCAGCAAAAGGGAAAATATCTGGGCCAAGTTAAGGTGAAAGCACTGTAGCTACCAGTGTTTTGTACGATACTGTACCCTTTATAACATTAATTTTTCCTGTGTAGTAGTAATGCACTGTACACTTCATTTTCAGCCCGTAGTCTTTCCGTGGATTGATAACTGAAATGTGTATCTGAAAGTATTTGATTTTCCCGGTGTTTCATACGGTAAAATCGACTCATTTTCACCCGGTGTTTACCACCCGAGGTTTATGGAACTTTTTTCTTGTTTTATCATTACATAATTTTAATAGCTACCGTACTAAAGTCTTTAAAACAGTACGTGAAGAATTTTACTTGTGTAGTTCAGACTACCTGGACGTCTCTTGCGCTTTCCGAGCATTGTCTGGGAGCGGTTATAAATACCGATACTGTAACAGGTACCGGTGCTGGTGCCGGTACACAACAAAACGATATCCTTCCAGACCGTGAAGGCATCATGCTGTAGTCCGAAGTGGACATTATTCATTCATTCATTCATTCGCAAGACAACCGCATAGGCTAGTGGCCCTAACCTTGGCCCTGTGAACCTAGCCATGGCGCCCATCCATTTTACTCTTCAGTCTCGACCATGACATTCCACGGTCCAAATCTTGACTAAGGGGGCCAAGAAGGAACACTGAGGCATTAAGTATGGGCCCTGGCGTACTCACAGGAGTGAGAATCATTGCTTTGGTGCGGTTAGAAATGCACCGTCTGCTGATGAAACTGTGCTAGGAGTCTTTATAGTTATTTTCAGATTAGGATAGGGTCCTTTCAGCAAAAGCACCACAGATTACATGGTAGTCATTCATGAGTTCAGTACCTGTTTAAGGATAGTTATTTTCGGATACCCCTCTCGAAAGCTTTATCGGTAGCTACTGAAAATATAATAATGGTAGGGAATGAAAAGGAAAGAACTACCGTACACAACTCGCAGAGCCCACGTAGCCAAACGTTAAAGCTAGAACTTTAATTAACTATGTATTTATATATTTGGACAGGATATATTACCAGATAATAAACTGGAAAAGGTATCGTATAAGTTCAGTCAGGTAGGCAGTGAGTACATTTGTGTGTTAAGGCAAAACTTTTGGTACCGTATGGAACTGTGTGGGTAGGCAGATCATTTGTTTATAGCGAGGTCACGATTACTGGCACTGCTTATTTTGAGCAGGTACTGAACTAAGAACAATCAGTGTGAATGAATGTAGCATGTCAGCAATGTAATACCGTACCGGTACTCAGTTTCTGCATAGGGTAATACAAGGTACCGTACTGAGTATCGAGCAGGTACTGAACTAAGAACAACCAGTGTGAATGAATGAAGCATGTCAGCAATGTAATACCGTATCGGTACTCAGTTTCTGCATAGGCTAATACAAGGTACCATACTGAGTATCGCTACTGACTACCATAGTTGCAGGCTATAAATGTAAATGTATTAAAAGGGAGGTAGGCCTATGGTAACTTGGTGTCATTTTATTTACCGCTAAAGAAATTTAAGATACGAAAAAGAATGTAGTATTGGTGTATTTTTTTTTTTTTTAAACCATTGCTGTAGATTAATCAGGAGTCGTAAACCCTGTCATTACGATAGATGATCTTGTTTGTTCTTGCTGCCACCCTATTTTATTCAGCTTTGAGGGTACCATTGAGACTAGAGGGTTATTGGAGATAGAGTCCAACCCATTCAGTCCGAGAGGTCTTTTCAGAGTTGAGTACCGGTAATATCGTCTGAAGAGAGAGAGAGAGGCCAGTGCAGTAATTGGTTTGAGAGGGCTACAATCTCTCTCTCAGTAAACACACACACACACACACACACACACACATATATATATATATATATATATATATATATATATATATATATATACATATCCTGCTACTGTTGTACTGAAATATTGCTGCATGACTAGCACGCGTCAGGAGAGGGTGAGGTTCTCATTTGGTAGCGCTGCAAGTGTTCGGTCACATTTAAAGTTTAAGCTGTGTTCACCACAAGGTTTGTATTATTAAATGTCCCTTTTTATGCGTTTTTCACTGTAAAGTATAAAAACATTGTAAGACCGAACTCACCCAAGAGCAAGATGGCGAGAGAGGGTAGAATATGCTGCGTTAGAAAGTAGACCTCTTCCATCGTTAAGGACTTTAATTAACTGCCATGATTATTCGAATTCCATTATTATTTGCGTGTTGGTGCAGAAAGAACGCTATATTTATCTGATCTGTTTTGCTATTGTATGTTTTTTCGTAGATGAATCATGAAGTGCGGTGTTGGGACGTATAACCGTGTGGGCTGTGGGACAGTGGGCGGCAATAATACGTTTCCCAGCGACCTCAGTGAGTTGTGGGTACTGGTATGGCGATGTTAGAGATTGTTATTACTATGGAAAGTCACTAGCTTCTGTATATTGCACACTAAACCTTTCCTTTGCAACTCCTTCGTGTTTTTACTCACATAGGCTATATGGTTTTTGTTTCAAAGAAAAAGATATTTTCTTTCTTGAGAGATGAAATTAGACAACCGGTACATAGTTTAGACTGTCCAACCCAGGAATATATTCAGTTTTCTTAGCAAGCTACATACGGTACCGTAAATTTAGATACCCAACCCAAGTTTAGATGCCCAGCCTAATATCATCTTTAACCCCTCGTCCAAGAGACGTCTTTCCTAACTTGAATAATATTATTCGGAGGTAGGGTCTGCCAGATTAAAATGCAAGGACGACATCATACGGAAGGACTTGATGAAAATGATGCCCAGCCCAGTATTATCTTTAACCCCTCATGTAAGAGACGTCATTCCTAACTTGAATAAAACTATTCGGAGATAGGGTCGACCAGAATAAAATACAAAGACGAGACCATACGGGAGGGATTCATGAAAACAGGCTGCTCGTTTTTAATGGGTTCACTGCGAGAGAAGCTTCCTGTGCTGATTATAATCGTCAGAAGATTGCTAGTGTAGCCTAATGCCAACGTCTTTGCACTACAAGGTTTAGCTAAATACCGGTACTTCCCATTTTCTTGTTGCTAACATTAACGATGTGTATATATTATAAGCGTAATCATCGTCATATTCAGTTTCAAGATCCGATGTGTCTTAAAATACAGATAAAATCCTCCAGATTAGTTGTGTGCTGTAGCTATCCCCTTTTGCCAAATGTATACCTGTGCTTTGAGAAATGCTGGCACTTGCTGTCATAAAATGCCAACGTTTGTGTTGCTGCAGGAGAAAAATGTTGATTCAGATAGCCTTGCCCTCCACAAAGAGGTCATCCTGGGATTGTTTTTAGAAAAAAAAAATAAATGTAGGGGTATTCTGACATTACGGTATTACTCAGTTATATTGATCGCTAAGATTAAGTGACTGACTGAGCGAAGCAAGGTATTTTCATCCGTCTTAGCCTACCGGTTCCTCATCTTGGTTGACTTCCTGCAGAATGTTAGCTTTGTCATAACATGACTTAGAACAGGGCTTGATAAAATATTTTTCTTCATGGCAGCTAAATTTTAAACCTAAAAATTTTCTGGCAACTTGATGATGATGGCTTACCGGGTAGGTATTATTTAAGTCTTGGTCATTGCCATCGATCAGATATCGGTAAGTTTTGGTAGGGAACAAGGGGTAGGATATTGAAAATATCTTTGATCGATTCCCTGTCGTAACTTAGTTGTTTTTACAGGAAGAACTAGACAAGCTAAGATTTTGCACCCCTTTCCTTGATGTTCTGCAGAAAAGTTATAACCTGCTTTATTTGTCGTCTGTTAACTTTGTTTTATTTAGGCTATGAAACCCCCTTGTCCTTCCTGCAAATCAAAGCAGAATTGCGACAAGGAATTGATCTTAAACGCATTTGTGTTTCCCGACAAAGGCCTTCTTTATGAAGATCGTAGGCTACGATCAGTTGTAATGACAGTTATTGGAATAAAAAGCATTAACAGCCTCTACACTAGAACCTTTCATGGTATGGTATGGTTTGACTACGGTACAGTACATGTTAACAGCTACATTGGATAAATTTACGTATGTTAATATTAATGTTTTCGGTATGATGACGCCTTTTGTGTGTTATTTTTGTTACTCGTACTGCCTAATGGTTTGATTTGGCTTCTGGGGTATTTTTCGATGGTGCAGGAGGTAGAAACATCCACAATTTTCCCCTTGGGTACCGGGTACGATGGTATTGTTTTATTCTTGTCGTCAAAGTACTGTATTTCAGTCACCTTAGGGAGGGTGGGGGATGAGGGAATGACATTTAGTTGTGAAGCATTTAATATTTCTCTTTGTAATATTGGGGTTATTCCATGCCAGCTCCCCTAAAACCACCCACTTTGTCATAAATTTTCATGTAAACTGCCAGGGGAGTCTCTTTTTACAGTAAGACATGGAAAAGGTAACTTACTGTACATCGCTGATATAGTCAAAGTCAAGCAGTCTGGACTTGGACTTGATTTCACACTACGACAGCTTTATGCTATGTTTATCTGTCTCTCTATCTGTGTGTCTGCCTATCTATCTATCTGTCTATCTATCTATCTATAGACTTTTGAAGTTGATATTTTGCAACAAAATATAATTATATTTGAATTGTGGCTAAGGCAAATGTTGCTTGTACACCAAGTGCAGATAGTAGACACAAATTCATAAGTTCATTTTTTTTTTCAATTATCAGATAACTACAGTTCCAAATATAAATACATATTGAAAGTAACTGTTTGCAGCAGAAAAATATTGGTCATAGTCTTGCCTGTAGTTGATAAGCTACCGTATCTACCAGTGGTGTTGTTCAGCTCCCTGTTAGGCTATACCATGATGATAATAATGGTAACTAGCCGCCACCATCAAAGCATATGGTGATCATCATCGTATTCAGCCTTCTTGGCTCAAGCGATACCGACTTCAGTTCAAGCAGCCTGATCCTCCTCAGATATCGCCATGACAACCACAACCACTCCAGAACAAGAACAATGGACATCATTTGGTGGAGGAGGAGGAGGGATAGGAGTGGAGATTCACAAGTCTTACCTTCATCTCCACATCATCCCCTCCCTACACCCATAACTTCTTCCTTCACATCATACGCTTCTTTTTTCTTCCTAGTAAACCTGGTCGGGGTAGTGGGCGTGTGTTTAATTAGCTTGCCGTGGCATTGCAGCAGCACCGTCACGAGTTTTTTAGTGTGTAATACCCGGGAAACCAGCCTACTTTGATGTTGTAAGGTCTGAGTTAGGTGAGGTGTGAGTGGGAAGGGTGGAAGGGTAGGGGAGGGGAAAGGGAGGTAAGAGGGAAGGGGAAAGGAAGGGGAAGGGGAGATATAAAGGAAGGGAAAGGAAGGGGAAGGGGAGGTGAGAGGGAAATGAAGGGAAGGGAAAGGGGAGGGGAGGGGGAGGTGTGAGGGAGGGGAAGGGAAGGGAAGGGAGGGGAAGGGAAGGTGAGAGGGAAGTTATAGGAAGGAGGACGGGAGATGAGAGAGAGAGAAGGGGAGGTGAGAAGTGAAGGAAAGGGCAGGGAAGGGAAGAAGGTAATGGTCGAGAAATTGGAGTAGCTAAATAGGAAGTGGCTACAGATAACAGGAGGCCTATTGGTTCATACAGAGGTTTTGTATTTGTTGGGATGAGACAGTGGAACCGTACTCACACTAAAGATCTAGCCAACGTTTGTGTGGAAAGGATAGAAAAGAGGAAGGCTAGAAAGGATAGAAAATCATGGTGGAGTCCGGAGACAGTGTGAGGATGGAAAGGAGAGGAAAGTGAAAGGAATAGCGGCAAAATGGAAAAAAAAAAATGATCGCCTGGATTGAAAAGTGAAAAAAATAGTAGGGATAGGAAAATGATTCGCATGGAAAGAGACAGGGGTGGCAGAGAAAAGAAAAACAATAGTGGGTAATTGGAAATGATGATGGGCATGGAAAAGACATTATAGAGATTGGAGATGATAAGGAAAGGAAATGCAAGGATAAGAAAATTGATAGGGTAATAGAGAAATGGAAAGGGAATGACAAGAATGGGAAAGAAGTAACAGGAAGAGGAAAGAAACAGGGAAAGAGAAGGGAAAGAATGATACTGAAAGCAAAAGCAGGGCAGCAGAACGAATAAAAGTGAGAATTGTATATGAAAGTTAATAGAGGGAGAACAAAGAAAGGGAAGAGAATGAGGTCATGAGAAAATATAAAACAAAAGGAGAGAGAGAGAGAGAGAGAGAGAGAGAGAGAGAGATTGTGTTTGTTGTCTTGAAGTCAGGAAATAGGAAACGAGGAGGAAATGAAGGCGGGGAGGAGAAGGAACGGAACGTAACTAGGAGAATGGAATGTCAAGCGCGAGGTGATGAATGAAAGAAGAAAAAGAGTAGAAGAGGATAACTTTAACGAGACTAAGAAGTCAATGAATTAGATCAAATGAACTGTTTACCAGTACCTACAGTACAGTAGAGCAAGAGAGGAAAATCTGCGATTCCTATGCAACCTCTCTCGTTTAGAAAACATTAAAACTTTTGTGTGACGTCAAGTAATCATCATCATCATCATCATCAGCAGCAGCAGCAGCATTTTAATCATACATCTAATAAAACAACACTGGGATGGAAGGGACGCAGAAGTAGGAAGTGGAAAATACAGAAGTAGGAAAAGCATCAGCAAAGCGCCAGGTAAAATGTGGCGCACATCCATTCACTCCTTGGTCAAGCCAGGGGGCAGGGTGGCTCAGCGGTTGAGCACCTGACCCGAGACCGAAGGGTCGAGAGTTCGCGCCCTGCCCGGGTAGGTGCCCTTCTGGGAGAGGTAGCGCTCTCCCGTCACCAAGCCGGGCTATATGATCGATCAAGGTTTAGCTCGGGGAATTCATTTCTCCATTTTCCTTTGTCAAGCCATTGAAATTTTCGGCTTCAGCCTCACAGGCATAAAATCCACTCCAAAATATACCAACATAATGCCTCTGGGGCAAAGACTAATCCGTTGACCATTAAGTACAGAGAGAGAGAGAGAGAGAGAGAGAGAGAGAGCAACCCTTGCTTGTGCATATCCAGTCATTCCGGTACGGTAAATCCATCCACTTCTATCCTTTTTGTCTTCTCATACATTTTTAACCTCCATACCGACACTCTGCTTATTCACAGCCTTTTACTATACCCATCGAGCATCTTGGCCCTACACGCTCCGTCCCTTCATCAAATTTTCATTAATATTGGACCATATAATATCTGTCATAGCCTGTCTACCTGTTAATAATAGAATAATATTTGCATGTCATACGTCTCACCCCATCCTTAAGTGGAAAAACAGGTGAAAAGTATTTGCAAGTCATAAGTCTCGCCCCATTCTTAAGTGGGAAAAGAGGTCGGGATGCTGCTGCTGCTGATGATGATGATGAAGATGATGACGATGACGCAAGCGGTAAGTGAGGGAAAAAAAGATACCGTAAGTAGCTAATATTAAATTTCCATTAGCGAACGTTAAGTGCAAGTGGTAGACAGCACGAAAAGCATGCTTTCGTCCACGTAGGCCTGATGACACGGACCATTTTTGTTTATTCGTTCGTTCATTCGTACCATTTTTTTTTTTTCTGAAAGTTGATAGGTGCCGGTTATGTGCGGAAGAGGACGTAATTTGATGTATGTTTTTGCCTTCACCATCACTGCCACGTATTCTTATCCAAGGTGACTGAAAAAGAAGAAGAAGAAGAAGGAGGAGAGAGAGAGAGAGAGAGAGAGAGAGAGAGAGAGAGAGAGAGAGAGAGAGAAGGTGTTGGGTGGGAGTGGCAGGGATGTGATGAACGATGATTTATGACCTCTGAACGATCCCTGGTTCTACTCCTGATATCAGATCAACAGGGATCACATAAATCATCGGCAGGATGGAGGAAACTTTGTAAACACCTTTAGTTTATGGTCACGTCTTCCTCCCCCGCTTCTCTGCATGATCAGTTGACAATTTTGATTTTATCATAGCTGATATTGTTTATACCCTGCCCACCGAAAGTAATTAGGACCGCCCAGTGTTTTTTTACCCCAAGCTGTCTTTCTGTCTGTATGTGTAAATACTGTAGGAAGGTCATTTAGACGAAAAGACGAAATTATTTAAGTACGGTGGAAATTCGTCAAAGTACAGTACCGCTACTAGGCTATACAGTGCAGATTGATCCTAGGTAATCGTACCTTACAGATGGCTGTTTTTTTTTTTTTTTTTTTTAAGCCTAATGGGTAATACTGATTTAAAAATGAAGAATATACCTACATCCCAACTAGTGTTGCTGGGATTGGTAATCTGTGCACAATTGGTAATTGTATTTATTTTAGTGCGTAGGCTGTGATAACTTGTCTCTGTACTATTTGAAAAGAAAACAGAATGCAAAATATACCGTAATTTGAAGAGCCATGCAAGACTTCATACTTGACGTGGTTTGAGATGTAGTGTAGGAATATTGGCGACATCCTGTACTTAGGAACATCAACCCGTTGCCAGTGCTCTTGTGATGCTAGCCTATATTAACGAAGTGGAATTATAGACTGCCGGTACTGGTATGGTGCGTATGCTGTACAGTATATGGTAATGACAGACTCGAAGGAAAACTTAATTGACCCTTTATAGTTTCTCTAACATAACTAATGTTTCAAAAGATATGAGTTTGTAGCCTAAGTAAGGCATGGTCATTTTGGGAAATCGCGTCTTGATGTGGAACAGTATAAGAGTTGACGTTAACTGTTGTCATAGCCTTGCCATCCAGTATGAAGGCTTTCGCAAAAACCAGAGGTTCATTGCAATTACAGTTAAGCCTAGAACCCCTTTACATGTAGTATTGGTCTCAAACAGTATAAAAATTATTTCTTGGTTATTAAAGTTAAGTCCACATTTAAAAGGGGGCAGGGTGGCTCAGTGGTAAAGCATCAGACTCGGGACCGGGGAGTTGTGAGTTCGAGCCACGCCCGGCAGCTGCCATGTCGGTAGGAGTAGCGCCCTCTTGTCACCTAACAGGGCTGTATGATCTAATAAGGTCAACCTCGGGAGAACATTTCCCTTTTCTTTTCCACATTTAAAACATTGTAAGATATCGATTAGGTCCATATTAATTTATCATACGATACCACTATAATGACACAGGCAGGCTGGAGGCCGGTCACTTGTAACTTATAAGCTACCGGTATATGAGTTTAATATGCACGTTTTCATATAGTGCAGCGTCATTTTATTCTAACTGCGTATTGTCGGGTTCGTTACACAAAGCAAATAGGATTGGGATCGTCTTGCATGCTTTTTTAAAGGGAATAATCGGGTTAGAAAAAAAAAAAAAAAAGGAAATTTGGGGTAAAAAGTAACAAAGCCCTGCCAATCTTTATCTGTTGCCTAATTGTTCTAGTTTTTGCTGTGGTGATAGGCCTACCTATACTCCATATTATGTGTATGTAGATTTGCCCAACAGTGATTTGTTGCCAGGTTATGATCAAACGATTTTATTTATTTTTTTTTTGCTCATTTAATTTTTTTTGGCATTTTTTCTATAAGTAATGCCATTTCAGGTGCTTTGAATGCATTGCATTCATTTTGGTTTCAGGTGATCACTGACAGTTGCCCTTAAGAGCCAAACCAAGAGACAGGACGTGCCTGCTTCGGTAACTACAAACGTCTCATAACCACAGGTAGCCTATAACTCGGTGTTACTAATTTCCTTCTTTCCCACAATTTTCATATTGATTACCGTACATAATACGGTATGTTATAGCCTACGGTACCGTCCAATGTGTAATAAATGTGAGGAGGCCGTTTTCTATACAGTATATAATCTACATTAGTGTTTGAACTGAAGCCCGTAAAAGAAACATGGGTGGAATCTTGATGTGGGCAGCCCACAAGGAAAATAATGTATGAGAATATTGATGTAGTAGGTATGGAAAGGAGTCTTGGCTCTGTGTGTGTAAGAGAGAGAGAGAGAGAGAGAGAGAGAGAGAGAGAGAGAGAGAGAGATGCCCGGTAATGTCCTGCCGATCAATACGGGAACAGGTAGTTTCATTTGAAGTACAGGTAATCGATTTTGAGGAGGCTCGTCCATCAGATACTGTACAGGCTACATTTCTGCTGGTAATTAAAGCCATGTTGATGTAATACAAATAGGCATATGAAAATCTAGGCCTGTGCAGTTCCTTGTGTTTAGTCCTCACTTCCTCACCTATGGTACTGTACTAGACTTAACCGTGCACGCTACTATCAGACTGTGAGGTATAAATTTATTCCTGTTGGCTATTTCTGCTCTGTGATAACATTCTCATATTGACTCCCTCTTACCTTCCCATTTTAGCCTCACCTGCTGTCGTTGTAACACCCTTTCTTCTTCCAGCTCAGCGTACCAGAACATATATTTAATTTCTTCCACTGCCATCTATAAACTGTTTTCTACTTGAAAATCTTAGTCTCTCTCTCTCTCTCTCTCTCTCTCTCTCTCTCTCTCTCTCTCTCTCTCTCGTGAAGTACAGTACTGGCATAGATACTTCACGTTCCCCGCTTTGGATGACATAATTAATGACCGTGTTCTATGATGGCCGGCAACTGTGTGTAATTGCTCTGTCACTCATAAAAACGTGTAATTTATGCTCCACCTCGTCGATCACAATGAAAGATAATGACCCGTGACAGCACCATCATCATCCCTAGTAAAAACAGGCAACCATTAGCCCCATTTCTTAGTTTCGTGTTTAACCTAACCACAGTCACAACATTCAGTTAAGCACGGCAGCTTGTATAAAGAGAGTTTAAGGCTTGTAAGACGTTTCACAAGTTACAGAATGAGAAAGGCTTTGACTGACTTTGTAACTTATTTTTTCTGTATATCGTCCGTTCCTTCCAAGAGTTACTGTGCAGAAACTATTAAAGATTTTTTTACCTGCATTCTGCCGATATTGTATTTTTGGTGGAGCGTCGTTTGCAGTAGTTTTTATATTTTTCAGTGCGGTGCCAGTAAACCTTCATGTAGTCCACGGTAGTTCGGACAATTTTTCCCCCTTCCTGCGTAGCCTAGTCTGTTTTCATGCGTACCTGTATCACACCATGTCTGTTTAACCTAACATGCTGGATGTTTTGTTGTAATTACTACTGTCCCCATGTAATGTATGCAACGTTCATTGATGTTAGATTTTCATTTAGCTGCTGACTCTTTTAACTCTTCAAGATCTGAAAATTGGATTTATAATTTCAGATGATTTAATTGTTTCTTTTAGGGCACAGTGGAAAGTATATGAGAAGTTTGGTGAACACAGTTTTGTTAGGCGTTTAGTCAAAATTATACTTTAGTCAGTTTGACCTTTTAATGTAGTGGTTTATTTCATGTGTAACTAGTACCGTATATAACCTACCGTAGTAGATGATCGGTAGGGTATTGTATGTATTGCCTTCCATTGTTACATTCATTTATTCGCACACATATGGGGGGGGTGTTTGTGTATATATATATATATATATATATATATATATATATATATATATATATATATATATATATATATATATATATATATATACATACATATATACATATACATATATATATATATATATATATATATATATATATATATAAATATATATATATATATACCGGTATATATATGTATGTATACTGTATATATATAAAATTAAGCTGTGTATGTGTGTGCGTTTGTTCGTTTAATCCACAAGAACGGGAATAGATACCGACCTAATTTTTTTTTGCTTTATGTGGGGGTAAGTCCAGGGAGTGTCAGAAAAGTACCAAACAAAAATATTGGCGATCGTGCGCAACGGGACGGCGCGAAATTGTCGATAATCGCTAATACGAGAATATGCGAAAAATAATTTTTTCGACATTTTGGTCAGAATTGGTCATTGTGGTCTCAGTAACGGTATGGAAACAAAGTTAATGGTAGCTATATACAAACATTTTGTGACTGAAAGGCTGTTAGTTAGTCCTGCAAATTTTTGTGTGCAAGCATTATTAATGTCTATTTATCTGTCTATCTGTGTGAATATCCTCAACATATTATTGCTGTCATGGTATATATATATATATATATATATATATATATATATATATATATATATATATAGGCCTATAGGCTATATATGGAGCCTCTGTGGTACAGTGGTAAAGTGTGCGTTTTTGTACACTGAAGAATAAGGGTTTGCGCCCCGCCAGGGTAATAAACTTTGGGAGCGTTCTTCTGGCCATGTACTGCATTGGCGGACATAAGGGGTGCTGTGGTTGACCAGTGTCGCATACTATAAAGTACAGTATGCTTGCGCCCAGTCGGCTTGCGCGGGCGGATTAGGCACACACTTGGTTCACAGACAACACACACATCCAAAGCCACTCCAGCACTACAATTACACTTACAAGCACTTCTCACCCAACGTACAATCACTACTAGACAGCCTAAGCCACTTGGTAGAGATACATCGGCTGTATCGTCCCCTTTTCGGTCGGGATAGGCCGGTCCTGCAGTGGACACTCAAACGGCTAATGAGATTATACACACACACACACACACACACACACACACACACACACACACACACACACACACACACATTCTTTTTTAATAGCTACGGTACAGTACTTGACGTTAGCCGAAGCGGCTCACAGAGAGGATTAATGAAAGTGTTGAATGGGTTGTAACATTTTTTTCAACGTTTTTGAGGCCTGGAGCCATCACTCTTTAGACGGTTGGCTAATGAAACTACCATCATGCCATTAATTTTAAACGTTATCGTTCACTGTAAACTTTAATTAGTTTCACCACACCATCAGATCAGAAGCAACAACAACAATTCATTAGGCCTGTCCCTATTCACTTCTTGTAAATTATGGGATCCAGGCTTATATACTGCCATACCTGGTATTACAACATTCATATACCAGGTACTGTACCAGATTAGTTTTTATTCAGGAGTAGTCCCGCAATAGCGGTAAGAGATTATATTGTACCTTTTTGAACGATATGACCTGTTTCTCAGATGAGACCAAGTATATTCATGCTAGCTATACGACCAGGAAATTACCTGAGATATTTTGATGCTATATGTAGGCCGCCAGTTAGATTTTATAGTGTCATGGGTCTCAGATTATAGGATCGTGGTAGGTTTTAGTTGGCTTAACGCTGTTTCAGTCTGCCTTTTGCAAGGAGGTGCAGATGATAACCAAATTGGTCTCTCTCTCTCTCTCTCTCTCTCTCACATATATATATATATATATATATATATATATATATATATATATATATATATATATATATATATATATTCGCAAATTTCGGGAACTTTTGGGCAGCACTTCATGTATACTGTAGGTATATACAGTATAATATACATACCCGGTACACACACACACACACACACACACACACACACACACACACACACACACACACACACACACACACACACACACACACACACACACACACACACACACTGAATACAATCTGTATCATCATCGTTTCGTTTAGTTTCTATTTGTGTTTACGGTATCGGTGTATTGTGTCTGTTAGCATCTTCTTGATTTTACCTCTTATTAGCATAACTGCTCTCATCAGTAGTCTTTCATTTCATTTAGCCTTGTGTACTGGGGTACTTCTTATCTTGATATATATTTTCCCTCTCATATTAGTTTTCCTTGATTCTCTGGGTTAATGTATTAGTCTCCCTTCGCCACCGTCCTCTCTCTTTCCATTTAACTATTTGTCCCATTCTTGTTGCCAGGTATTGTTTCATTTCTGGTGTAGGCTATATGGCTGAGACGGTTTACAGAAACGGTAATACCGATATGCAGTACCGGTATGTACCGCATTTAAAGCACAAATGATTCCAACACAAGTGGAGTCAGGTAGGCTACATTCACGATCAGCTGGCACGCTTATGGTTAAATTGAGGTGATTAAGGTTATGATTCCATTAGTAACAGGATCGATTACAGTAAGCCTATTTACTCTTCCAAAGAAGCATTAAAAAAAAAACATTGTCGTCATAACCGGGATGCGATGTCAGAAGTATGATATGTAATGAAAGTTAGTTGTTTTAGAAATCGGCAACTAATAAAGAAAATCTTAAAAAGATAAAGACCATATTAAACATCAGTGAAATAATGTTTATGTTGGTAAGAACAATGTAGCTGTATTTAAAACAGTATATACGGGTATCCTCTTGCGTGTAATAATGGAAATGTGTTAAATACTTATTACGATTTCCGCTGTCGTGGAATCGAGGTACAGTTCCTTAAATCACGTGGACTGCAAACCATTCTGTACTGTTCTCATTACGGTGGCTTCATATCGGACTGAAAATGTTTAATATCGTGGTGACGTTCTGTCAACCCGTATCAAGGCTTGCAGCGTCACTCGTAAAGTACATGCCAGTGATGAATGGGAGTTTGCTCGTTACTCAGAGCAAAAATTAATTGAATGCCACCATCATCACCACCACCACCAACAACACCAATAGCAACAACAACAACAACAAACTCGTCAGCGAGAGCGACAGCTTTTAATACTGCTGATACTATAATAATATCTGCTGTTACAAATACCATATCAAACCAACCAACGTGTGTGTGTGTGTGTGTGTGTGTGTGTGTGTGTGTGTGTGTGTGTGTGTGTGTGTGTGTGTGTGTGTTTTCCCTCGCTGCTCATAAAACATTGCATTCAGTTAGGCTACTCGTGTAATCTTCATACAGTGTTGCTGTAGAGGTGAGTACCACCTTAAAGAAAAATCATTGTGCTTGTATATTTCTTAACCTGCAGACTGAAAACGCTATCCTGTGGACATGCTGTACAGTTGTTTTTAATTTTTATTTAATTTCACTTGTAAATAAATGTTTTCATATTTCAAGTTACAGTACTGGAAATTCTGCTCCCATGTTCGACTTATCCGAAGCAAGCATAAATATTCTAATTACAGTGTTTACGGGGTATATAAAAAATTACGCTTAGCTGTCTTGCTAGTTTACAGTGTTGTCATCATATTAACGTATCTGGAATAGTGTTTAGGCTTTACACCAGTGATTCCCAGACTGTGTGCCGTGGCATGTACTGTAGGGTACCGCAAAAATTTGCTGAAGATGTAGGTCTGTACAGTCAGTCTGTTGTAAATTGTCATTTCTCCTTATCAGGGGTGACTGATTATGAATGAGTGTCGTTTTCGTTAATGTAAGTACCGGTAACCTCATACAGTATTGGAAAGCTGGCGGACCATTTTCACCAAAACAAAACACTGGACACCATGAGTCGGATAACAGAATATAATTATTTTACCGGTACGTTTCGAGCGTTCCTCACATGGATCGGTGAGACAGATGCACGTACAGTGTTACAATGGAGACGAGTCCAGTACGCGTGTGCGAGAAGTCAAGACTGGTAAGTGCTGAAGAAAAATAAATGAGTCTGCTTGTCCAGTATTTTTCCTAATATACAGCGAATATGCAAATCCAGTCAACTTTATGTTTCACTAATCAGGCACATTTCTGTGTAAATAATGTAATGTTAGTATCGCTTCCAAAGTATATATATATATATATATATATATATATATATATATATATATATATATATATATATATCATCAGCCGTTTATATCTCATCAGCCGTTGAGTGTCCACTGCAGGACCGGCCTATCCTGACCGAAGAGGGGACGATACAGCCAATATATCTCTACCAAGTGGCTTAGGCTGTGTAGTAGAGATTGTATGTACCGGTAAGGTGAGAAGTGCTTGTAAGTGTAATTGTAGTGTTGGAGTGGCTTTGGATGTGTGTGTAGTCTGTGAACCAAGTGTAATCGGCCCGCGCAAGCCGACTGGGTGCAAGCATACTTTGTAGTATGCGACACTGGTTCAACCACAGCACCCCTTATGTCCGCCAATGCAGTACTTGGCCTGAAGAACGCTCCCAAAGTTTATTACCCTGGCGGGGCACGAACCCTCGTTCTTCAGTGTACGAAAACGCACAGTTTACCACTGTACCACAGAGGCTACATATACATATATATAAAACCTTTTCATTATATTTCAATGAATAAAGGGTTAGGTGTGCCGTAAATGTATATAAATCGTTTTCATTATTTTATTAATGAATAAAGGGGTAGGTGTGCCGTAAAAGTACTTAATTTTTTAATATTGTGCCCTGTCACAAAAAAAGATTGAAAACCACTGTTTTACACTGATAAACGTTTGACATTCATGTACAGTACTTGCTGATTGAACAAAGGCTGGAAACTAGAGTTTGATTTCCAGCAGTTTTATTGAATGGTGCAGCTAGTTGTTTTGGTCACCAGTTGGATTTTATAACATTAAGAGATTACGTTTTGCAGTGAAGATTATAGTTTTGTTTTAGCCTTTTCCCTGCATGGAGAGTCCGTATACTGAATAATATCGTAGCCCGATATTGTCAGTCATTCACGCATGCAACAGGTCAGCTTTGAAACTGCCTTCCTCAATCTGTATTTCCGTCAACCTACGACCCCCCAGCCTTTTAAACGCAAGGTGTAGAGGCATCTCAGAATGAATGGAGCTTGAATTTGGCTATAGTTTTTTTCATGAACATTTTGTTTTTGTTTTTAACGGGCTTGTAGCCTTTGATTCTTCTTTCCATTGAAAATAAATAAAATTAACTTTTCTATCTCTGTATTAAAATGCTGGTATCCTATGTTGTATGCATTACGATTTTCAAGGAAATTATTGTTGCATTAGTATGAGGGGCCTATCCTTGGAAAATATCAGGGGTAAATTATTGATGTAGCCTATGGAGCCACAGGGGAGGGTGGAAGGTAGAGGAAGACAGGCTAGGCGTATGGGGTCTGTTGGTGAGGTGTTGGAGGATGGCTTGGAGGAGTGTGTGCTGTGTTGTGAAGGTCCTGCCAGTCTGTTTTTTCACCTGTCAATACACATATCCGTAATGTCAGTGGTATTGTCAGGATGTATGAGATTCATTATTAGATTCTTGTTATGAATAGGGTACCGGTATGTACTTCTGTTCCTTGGAATTCTGTAGTCACGGAATGCTATAATGATAAATGATACAGCTACCTTTCCTGTTCTCACGTTCTCGCCTCCTTTATATCCCTTTTACAACGGTACAATACTTTTTTAATTTTCTGTAGTTTCCCTTCATTTTTGTACATGTTCTGTGCTCTCATTCTTTTCCTGAAGTTGTTGTCTTTATTGCCTATTTACCGGCGCCGTTACTATTCTGCCAGTTTTATTGGTTCCCTTTTCACTCTCAGTACACTTAGATCCTTCCATGTTTATTTGGTTGTGTACCGCCTCCATTTTATTGAGTGTCTGTCTTTCTCAGCGGTTTATAATATTCTCTCTCTCTCTCTCTCTCTCTCTCTCTCTCTCTCTCTCTCTCTCTCTCTCTCTCTCAGCGGTTTATAATATTCAGTCTTCTTTAGTACTTTACATTGGCTGAAGCGGACTAGAAAAGAGATTAGAGAAAATATTTAGTTCTGTGTATCCTAATAATTTTACCTCTCTATTCTTACAAAATAATCCGTAACAGTCTATATTGCTCGTAGATGATGTTAAAACCAGAACTTTTCAACCCCCCACTGCCACCAACACATTATGCTTTGGTGAGTGCCAACTCACAGCTAGAACTGTGTGTGTGTGTGTGTGTGTGTGTGTGTGTGTGTGTGTGTGTGTGTGTGTGTGTGTGTGTGTGTGTGTGTGTGAAACTAGGCAATTAGATACCGTAGAGTTGCTTTATTACGTCCAGGTATGCTGAAAGAGAAATTACAATCTCTGAGGATGTAACACGAATTGCATTCCTTTTCATTATGGAGTTGTTGGATAGGTGCCGGTACCGGTATGCACGAGTTCAGTTAAAACCGTACTGCTTATTCGCTCAGAAAATCCAGTGTGGTTTCTTCAATATACAGTATTTTGTATGGTGCAATATGGGTGATAATTGAAGCTGCTGCGATATGGCTGTAATGAATGACAATGCAGTGAGAAAAATGATGTAGACTAAGGGTTTTTGAACAGTACGCAAACTCTGGTGTGTGTGTGTGTGTGTGTGTGTGTGTGTGTGTGTGTGTGTGTGTGTGTGTGTCCCGATTTTTGTGTACAGTACCAGTAGCCCTTATCAAAGCTCTTCACTTTTGTAGAACACAGCGATAGTAAAAATGTTCCATTGCTGTTGTTTACGGTGTCGGTGACTCAAAGCGAATGCTGTCTCCCCGGGCAGGCGGATTTAGCTGGTACTTAGAACAAGTAATGGCTGCCGGTAGACTGCCGTCTCTTTTATTTTGGAGGTATAGGCTGCAAGATATATAGTTAGGGTAGCTGAACGTTTCGTTGATGAATTCGGTTTGGTAATTTTGACAATGTATGTTTGCAATTTTGATAACTGTGGACCAACAGTTCCACAGTGCTTTTAAACGGAATATTCAAGCTGCCGTTGTTGTACTAGGTTCATAAGCATGAAGCTTCATGGATTTAGACTACTTCCTGGTATTGTTTTGGAATACCTGTACTGCGTTGTAGCGATGTTAGTGGACCTGTGATCTTCATCTGTTTGTTGATACCCAGAGTGCTGTGATTTTGGAAATGCCTATATATATATATATATATATATATATATATATATATATATATATATATATATATATATATATATATATATATATATAATGTGTCCAAATCTAGGCAAAGGCTGCAGGGCTCATCCCAAGGCCCGAAGGTCCTCCTGTACACCTCCACAAGTCACCACTTCGGCGCTAACACTCACCGTCCATATTGAATACATGCTAGGGCTGTCTCATACATGACTGGTGTACTGGTATGTGTTGGGGTATTTTCACGACACGTCGGCGGGACGTCTGGTAGATCAGTAAAGTCTGCTTTTAATGGAATTCAAATACTCTCTCTCTCTCTCTCTCTCACACACACACACACACACACACACACACACACACACACACACACACACACACACACACACACACACACACACACACACACAATTTTTCTTCGTATAGTACTTAACGTGGGGTTGGGCGGCTCGCTAAGAAGCTTAGTGAAGGTGTTAATGGGCTGTAGTGGTTTTAGCGCTTCGTTTAGACTTGCAGCGGTAAGATGTTGAAAATAAATCTTCGTTATTAATTTAGGTTGTAGGTAATTACTTCTCATATCCACCGCCTCCAAAGGATATTGAATTTGTCTTGATTTTCCTTTATATATATATATATATATATATATATATATATATATATATATATATATATATATATATATTTCAAAGAGCTCAGCTTTGCGGTATTTTAGTTTTTTTTCTTTGCTTATAATAAAGTAACAATTAATACTGCTATACCCCAGTGACTCCATCAGTACTCTGATCCGTATTCCAGGTGGCAGTGGGGACTTGAACGTTTTCCTCAGCTTTATACTTTACATGTAACGTTTTCACTTTATTGTGGAAGTAGCTGATGGAACCCATGTGGGTGCTGACAGTATGGAAACCACATATTAAATAATACCGGCGTACATAAAAGAGAATATCAAGGTGTATATAGGCATAATAAATGAGTACCGTAAAAAAAAAGTGCAGCGAAACTAACAGTGCCACCTTGAATACAATTTTATGACGCCTTTTAAGTGTTGTTCTTACTACCGCTAGACGATTAGATTATACACAAGCAAGTATAGTTCTTTCGTCTTAACTTGGCCCAGAAATTCGTCCAATTGCAGCTAATTTGATTTAGCTCAGTGACAAAATAAGACAGTGCCACAGTTTTACCGGTACATTCTTTTCACAGCATAGCTTCATGGCAAGCATCACATCATAGTGTTATTCGAATGTTGCACCTCAGCATTCAAGATGGAGAGATGACAATTGTAGGTCAAGTTAGAGTGAAGTGAGCATAGTGGTCCCTCGTTGCGGAGGGGCTAGAAACGATCTACTGACTTGTACAGTTATGTGTTCAGTATATTATTCTTGATTCCGTGAGACAATTTTATTTTATTTAAAGAACTTCCGTGTCGAATGGGTTAACAGTGTGTCTTCGTTGTTTGAGGGGGAGAATAAAATAAAAAACCATAACTTCCAGTCCGGTTCACCATGCCACTACAGCTTCTGTCAGGTTAGCCTAATGTTAATACCTGCTTCCAATACTGGAGTGTGATAAAAGTTTGTAACATTTTTTGTTGGTCTAGCAAAGAAGCCACCGTACATTTCACAAAACTTAAAGCACCATAATGAATAAAGCTTTATTAAATTATCGTGGTTGGTAAAGTGGTGCTGTGTGCGTGTATTTATATTAAGATAATTTTATATCGTAAATATGTGTATTGTAAATAGGTGGTTGTCTTGCTGGGTATACCGAGTTTACGAATCACCAGGCATGGCGGAAATTTGTGATGTGCTATTCTGGAATACCAAATTGTACATTGTTTGATATTTGACTTTCAGTTGTCACATTTGTCAGAGTTACTGGTGCTGCAAATTATAGCTAATTCTGATTTTCAGTTTCATTGCTCTTGTGGGTCACGAATGACATTATCCATTTTCAGTGGTGTCATTATTTTTA